>NC_083643.1:3528658-3556158 GCF_963576545.1 Limanda limanda | reverse complement strand
CGAGAGATAATGCAGAGATCGTCATGGAAACATGTGGCTCGTGTATTGTGTTAATATGACTGAACAGGACATTTCCTTATGTATCTGATCTCAATACATTTATATGCAATATGGTGATGAAGTGGCCAACCAGAGGTGAGTTCCCTTCTTTCTCTTGTTGTGATTGCTCTCCTTTAAATTTCATGTTCATCTTCTTCTTGTTCAGCACTTTGTTAAGAAACGTGTGTTGTAGATATAATGAGTCATATCTCTGTATCAGTGTTTTCATTATAAACAGGTCAGGATGAAGAGATCTGAGGAAGACGAGTGTTTTACAGGAGAGACACTCAGTGAAGAGCAGCTGATGGAAAAGTGTAGCATCTGCAAATTTTACATTTTCAGACATTTGTGTGTTATTTATAAGAATCAAGTGGAATCAAAAATGCATATTTAATATGAATCATTCACATCTTCATGATGATGATGATGAAAATACATGATGTCACTTTCTGGACTGAAACTTCTAAGTGACCGGCTCTGAGGCTGTAAAACTTGAGTAACACACGACCGACGAATAAATAAATGTCAACTTGATCCTGAAGAAATGTGGAAACAATAAAAAACAGAGACCACAGAGATTGAAAGTGTTGCTGTATCAAAACAGTCACATTACATTTACACAGAGAGAAAACAGCATTTTTCCATTAATCTCACACGTCTGAGCACGAAATGTTCCACTGACATTTGTTGTTTTACGACTCAGATATCAACACACATCAGAGAGAAGAAGAAACAATAAAGTAGAAACAGTTCCTGGTCCAAAAGAAAGACAGAGTCTGAAGTATATCAGTTCAGTTACATGTTTCTCCCCCGTGGACAGAGTTCAGTTCCCACTGTGAAGAGGTTTTATTTACATCTTGACCATAAGGTCCCGGCCACAGAGCCAGTGTGACCCGGCAGACATATCTCAGAGCTCGCTGTCAGACGCCAGCAATATTTACACACCACAGAGACGAGAGGCTCCGCCCACAACACGCCAAAACAAAATATACAACCGGGAAGACGTGTTTGCAAAGTATGTTTAAATGCAGACGAGACAAAACACCAAAAGCTGACATTGCAAAACACCGTATAAGGAGTCGGATTAATTAATTTGATATTTTTTTCAAATTGAAGGGATCTCTTTTATTTTAATGCTAAATGAATGAAACGACACCTTTCTCCTCTTAAATCAATCCAGTGGAAGTTCTTTGTGTCAATGAACGGATAATAAATAAGTCATCGTTCAACATGAAGAGATATTTACAGCTGACCTTTGACCTCCCTGTGCACACGAGGGGGGGGGGCGGGGGACGGATGAGACGTCACATCGGAGGAAAGATTCTTTAGCACCAGGACGTGGAAAGTTACCAGTGTTCAGAAGTGCCGGACACGAGGGCCGTATAAAGTGAATGTAGATCAAATGTGTGTATATGTGTATATTTACAAAAATTTGGTATGAAGAAATCTCAGCTTTGAATCCTGTTAGTGAAAAACCTGGAAGAACTCATGTGCTCAATGACTTTATGGAATGAGAATTAAAATCCAGAAAGAAACGTTTATTCACTAGAATGAACTCTGATGAAAAGTCCAAAACCGAACTAAAGTCTGTGGAGATAAAAACCTGAGACGCAGGACGACACGTGAAGTAAATGTTAAGTTGTGATTTGTTTACTCGTTTGTGTAATTTACATCTTCACGAAACAGCGAGTAGATCCGAAGATTTATCGAATGTAAAAACATTGAAGTTAAGAACAATTGTATTATGTATGATGCAGAATATCGTGAATTCGAGCTTCTGCTCCTCAGCATCTTCATCTTCGTCTTATTCAGTCGAACGAGGGACAAAGTTTTTCCAGGACAAACTGTTTTCAACCCTCGTCTGTGAGAATCTTTCACGACTTCTAGACTGAAGTTTACGTCTAAATGCAGAATGTTTTGTCTTGTTATCTAAAGTTAAATCACATTAGGACCCAGCTGGATTTCACACAGGCAGGTGCACAGGGGGGGGTCGGGGGGGTCGGCAGAACACAAAAGCAGATGTGACCCAGATGTTTACGTGTAGAACATCAGGAGGACGTGGGCCGGACTCGGGTTCAGATGGCGAGCTGCAGCTTGCTGAGGTTCCTCTGGTGCATGTTGTGGTGTCGCACCAGCTCGTCGCTCCGGGCGAACTTCTTCTGACAGTTCGGCCACCGGCAGTTAAACGGCTTCTCGCCTGAGAGCGGGAGGAGTGAGGTGGGGGTGAAGGAGAAGAGAAGGGAGGAGAAGAAGAAGAAGAAGAGGAAGAACAAGAAGAGAGAGGGATGGAGCAGTGGTGTGAGGAGGAGTGAGGTGGGGTTGAAGTAGAAGAGGAGGAAGAAGAGGAAGAAGAAGAAGAAAGAGGGATGGAGCAGTGATGTGAGGAGGAGTGAGGTGAGGTTGAAGAAGAAGAGGAGGAAGAAGAGGAAGAAGAGGAAGAAAGGAAGAGAGAGGGATGGAGCAGTGATGTGAGGAGGAGTGAGGTGGGGTTGAAGTAGAAGAGGAGGAAGAAGAGGAAGAAGAAGAACAGAGAGGGATGCAGTATTGATGTGAGGAGGAGTGATGTGGGGTTGAAGAAGAAGAGGAGGAAGAAGAGGAAGAAGAAGAAGAGAGAGGGATGGAGCAGTGATGTGAGGAGGAGTGAGGTGGGGTTGAAGTAGAAGAGGAGGAAGAAGAGGAAGAAGAAGAAGAGAGAGGGATGGAGCAGTGATGAGAGGAGGAGTGAGTTGGGGTTGAAGAAAAATAAGATGAGGAAGAAGAAGAAGAGAGAGAGAGAGGGATGAGGAAGTGATGAGAGGAGGAGTGGATCAGGACACGAGGGATTTGAGAGTGAAAATGAAACCAGTATTAGTTCTTTTTGTGCCGTTCAGAAGCTGAATGGGAGGATTAAGTGAACTTTATATAGAATCTGTGTCGTCCATTATAACCCATAATATAATAATATACTGTACATGTGGACACTCACTGAGCACTTTATTAGGAACACTTACACACCTGCTTGTGTTTGCCTTTCACATATGAAGGAGATTAACAGATATTATGTTATTCTCCAGTCATCCGCTACGTAACCTCTATTGTTTTTTGTTGTTTCTGGCACTTGCTCTGTTTTACGTGTACACACTGAAACTTTAATACACTTTATACTTTTATTTTATTTATTTTTCAATATCAGGTCTTTAGAACATGTACAAATGTCTGTTCTAGTGACTGAAGAGGCTGTTTGCTTCGAGAGGCTCAAACCAAGAGGAAAACGTTTGACTTTTAAAACGTATCCTGTTCTGATGGATTTCTGCTGAGGCTGCAGATGCTTTTGCAATTTTGCAAACTACCTACTTCTACCCTACTCCCAGAATCCTACTTAATCTGAGTATTGTTACTGTCTCTTTATGGCCACAGTTTACGTGTAATGCTACGACCGGCAGGAATATGCTCCACGTCTCAAACTGGTTTCAATAAATTGTTGGTTTCCCACAATGATCCCAGCCCCAGATTGGCAGCGTGAACCTTCAGCCGACAGATCTGCAGTATCCCTCTAGTGTTCCTAACAAAGTGCTCACTGAGTGTACAGACAAAGCACCTTTAATTCTTGTGTAAATATTAAATGGATGAAGAAGAAATGGAAAAATAAAAGTTTACGCACTTGTTTTACCTGTATGAGTCCGGGTGTGTGTCTTAAGGTGGTCAGACCGAGAGAACTTTCTCTGACACGTCTCGCATTGGAAGGGTTTAACTCCTACACACACACACACACACACACACGCACACACAAGTCCACACATTCACCACACAAACAAGTCCAAGTTCACACACACACACACACGTACAACAAACACGTTCACCATCACACACACGGAGGGAGATAGAAGAATACAGTAGAGCAGAGGCTTGCAGGCGTTTGAAGCCATTCAGAAGTTTTGCCGGCCTTGTTTGGTCACTTCCTCTGAGAGGAGCTGTTCTCACAATGCAAACTGAGCCCTTCACTAAGCTGCGGCACCCACAACACGGCTGGCATGCACACAGCAGAGGGAGGCGAGTGGTGAGGGCAAAGACAACAAAAGACACAGAGGCAGAGTGGAGGGGAATCGAACCTGTGTGTCGCCGCTGGTGTCGCTTCAGCTGGTCCGAGCGGGAAAACCTCCGGCCGCAGTCTGTGAACTCACACTGGTACGGTTTCTCCCCTGGACAAAGATAAGAGTTGAATGAAGCAGAATAACTTCTTCTATTATTCAACCTTTGAAATGTCACAGATAACAAACCCACACATTCACAGAGGAACAAGCTACAAAGATCTGATTCTGTAGAACACAACACTGGCAAAACGTTTCTGGTTTTAAATTGTCGGACGTGTCTATTTGCTGGTTTCCATCATTTATCTGAATATAATAAGCTTTGGTTTAAATCTCTTTAAAAGACACAGGAGACTCAACTGTTTAAACGATGGACATTAGATCATGTTCAACCTTCTCATTAATAACACATATTAAAATGATCAACCTGAATATGAGCAGAATATGTCTTTAAAATATTAATAGTTCCTGGTTTTCTTGTATGATTCAGTTTTGGTTTTGGACTCTGACCGAGTGTCTGAGACTTTTCACAGTGTTTCAGTTGAGCTGTGCTTTTTAACTAAAGATTATGTAATTGTTATTTACATATTCTATATTTTCAGACTTCTGCTGCTGTAACAAGCGTATTTCTCCGGTTTGGGATCAATAAAGTTTTATAAAGATCTTTTCCTTCCACTGAAATTAGATCCGACTGGAAAACCGATTTCGGATTTCTTGATTTGACAAAACAGGAAGTGTCTTCTGGCAGCAGCAGATCAGGGAATTGGGGCCAATGGAAACATCAGAGTGACTTTTGAGTGAAATAGGAACGAGTCGGTGACTTCACGGAAAACGTGTCCGAGTGGAAACTCCGGCATCGACAACCCGGCCGTCCTGGTAAGTGTGATGTCAGCGTGTGTGTTTGTGTGTCTCTGTTGGTTTCACCTGTGTGTTTACGACTGTGCATCTGCAGGTGGGACAGCTTGAAGTAGCGCTTGTTGCATCCTGGGTAGGCGCACATGAACGGACGCTTCTCGCTGGCCTCGGAGCGCACAATGGCCGGAGCGATGCTGGGCACCCGCCTCACGTCCTGCACACACACACACACACACACACACACACACACACATACAGTATTCACATTTTATTTGAAGCCAAATCAATATTTCAAGTCAAACAAAAACACAGAGAGAGAACACATGGAGGAGATTGAAATCCTGCTGCTGTTAATCCTGATTTATAACTTTGCTTGAGTTATTGAAGGAAACAGATTTGAGGATGTGCAGCTCAAACATCTTGTTGATCATGTGACTGCATTGACTTGTTTAGCACGTGTGTTTGTTTCAGACCAATCTGGAATATTCCTTATATTGATATCATGATCTTTGATTGTGAAATTCTTAAATGAGCTTAGAAACCAAACCAGAACCAAAACATCTTGCTGATTAACGGCTGGTGAAGAGCTTTTCGGTGCATTGCCGCCATTTTGAAGAAACATTTAATTTTTAACAATAAAGTTTAGATTTTACGAGATTAAAGTCATAATTTTACTTTATATAATTCGCCTGTATTCTTGTAATATTGTGACTTAAATCTCAGTAATTAAACTGTCTTTATTCTGGAAATAATTGTTTTCTTAACATGGAACAGCCCATTGTAAAAAAATTAAAATACTTATTTAATCTTATCTAAGTTATTCATCAATAAATATATTGTTAAAAAAAATAAAAATAAAAAAAAAATACACCCAGGTGAAAAATAATATAATTTTCAGGACAGGATAATTGTCACGTAACATATTCCATCGTTTTATTATTTATGATCTGTTATTCTTATTTAAATGTAATGACAAAGCGGTCAAATATTCATTAGATGTGAATTAGCAGTAAAATGACCCCGGACTGACTGTGGCCCCCCGGGAGCTGTTAGTCACGCCTGTTAGACAGAGCGCCTCCATTACCACCCCCCCCACACACACACACACACACACACACTCACTGCTGAGGAACAGGAAATAATGACACATGTAAAAAACATCTTTTCACTTTAAAACGTTGTATTTTTAGTCTCTTATTTCTCGTTGCTCACATCTCTTCTACTTTTTATACGTCTGATTTAAATATTTCCTCCGTCCTTGTGGCCTCGTTCCTTTCAGACCACTTCTCCACTTCAACATGTCTCCCCCCCGCCCACAGCCATCTGCTCCTGGTTTCCTCTGCTTAGCGTAAACGGTGAGACGGACGTGGAGGTCGCCCCTGTTGTAATTACCGCTGTTAGCAGCTATTGATAAGTGCACCTGAGGAACGAGCGGGTGGAGTTCAGCAGCACCTTCCACCTCAGACGCCACATTACACTGAAGGCTGAGCCGGAGGAACCTGGATCCTCAGAGTTCAGACCTGACGCCTCTCTAGCAACGTGAAGGTCAAACAATCCCCAGCAGGGTTTAATGAAGCAGAGTTATTAAAGAAAAATCCACTGAGAAATCAGGATTCTTGTGAGCTGAGCATGTGGAGGCCGATTCGATAAATAACAACAAGAACTCTGAAATAAACGTATTCATAAACTGTGTAAAATCAATAAATTCAGAAACATTTGGAATTATTTCTCAATCATCTCATATTTGATGGCTGCGTTGGCTTAATAAGAAAAATAAGACAAAGAAACAAATGAGCTTCTGCTGCCTCCAACACTTGGTCTTTACTTGATGCTCATAGACAAACATTTGTTAGCTCAGAAGCTAAAGTAGCATGTTGCTTATATTCATAAAAATGTATATTGATGTTAAATTCTATAAGAAACGAGATTAATAAGAATCTTTAAGCAAATATGCAACATTATTTCACAAATTCTTAATTATTTGTATTGGTTTAATCACATGTCAGATCATTTAATGTTTAATTTAATTCCTAATTCATTTAATTATAATAAACAATGAGGCTCTAATTGACAGCTGGTGCAATGTGCCTGTCTGCACTAATTCAAACAGATTGACAGTTAGATGAATCAGCAGATGATCATTCATTCATCTCCATGACAGGATCATGTGTTCAACAGTTTGTTTCTGTTTGATGGAGAATGAAATAAAAAATATATGATAAAAAAAACCAGGAGTGAAGAATCTCGGCTGTTATCTCATATTTCTTAATTTGTCCTTCAAATGGCACAAGAGTGAGGTTATGTTTATTGTGCTGCACGGAGCCAGAACTCGTACACGTGTTTCATGCAGTTCATTTGTCAGATTTTGTTGGGGGGGGGCAAAGAAAGACAAGAAGCAGGGTGAATAATGAAACAGGCCTCGGAACAGAGAGAAAGACGAATCTCCAGAAGTCTCGCTGCGGACTGAGAGAAGGTCTGGAGAGTCTCTGCTCTCCGTCCTCTGCAGCCGCTGACAGACAATAATTAAAATCTAATGATTTATTAACATTCTGATCCCTGTATGGAAACTATATCTTTACCCAGTGTAACCCTACGTGAGTGTTTGTGTGTCTGTGTGTGTGTGTGAGAGTGTGTTTCTCCACTGCTAATGGATTTGTGGAAAATGATTCCTCTTGGCCTCAAGGGCTGCCTTTTAAAAATATTTGTGTGTGTGTGTGTGTGTGTGTGTGTGTGTGTGTGTGTGTATGTGTATGAGTGTTTGTGTGTGTGTCTGTGTGTGTGTTTGTGTGTTTGTAAATCTCAGCTCTGCTACACATCAGTGTTTCCTCTTCATGTATCTGGTTATTGCATCAGCTTTTCGTCTTTTTCAGTCGGCTCGTTAAAAACTTATCTTAAAAAAAAGTCCTATTCCCTCAGTTTGTGTGTGTGTGTGTGTGTTGTTTCCAGTGAGTTGTGTTGTTCCCGATGTCGACACGACACAGTAAAGCAGTGCAGGGAGCAGACAGAAGGTTAGTGTGACCCCCCCGCTGGCCTCCTGACAGTGAGTGAAGTAACATGAAGGAGGTTTACCTGGATTCCCCTGAAGACTCCGTGTGTGTGTATGCGGTACTGCGTGCTGCAGCTGTACACCATGGGGCTGTTGGGGTCACTGTCGTATCCTGCTGCGTGGCTGCAGACACACACAGAGAAGAAGAACAACCAGGATGAAGGTGACGCGTTAACTCTGCAAAATAAACTGTTTGTTCACTTCACAGTGAGAAAAACAACACGTCACAGTCGATCTATTCACTTTTTACATTTTTATATTAACACTAGGGCTGGGCAACGATTAAAAGTTTAAATCGCGATTAATCGCATGATTTCCCTGATTAATCACGATTAATCGCATTTGTATACGCAAAATCCAATAATGAATTAAAAAGTAGTGTATAGCGCAATTTTATTTTCAATGTTCTGCCATATGAACGAAAATGCCATAACATTTGTTGTGCAAACACTTTTAACATCAGCATTTAATACAGTAGCAGTTAAATAAAATATTCAGTGTAAATCTCAATTTAACAATGTTATCAAAGCAAATACAAAATTAAAGCTCAATGCCACTGCCAGGGCATTAATGTTATCCTCTTCGTTATGAAAAATGTATACTCCTCCCTGCGTCTAACGTAGTCTGCCGAAGCCTCGCTCCACTCGCTGTTTCGTTGAGTGATTTGCTGATATCAACTGTGTGTTTTGCATTCAGGTGATATTTTAGACTGGAAGTACTCCGATGATAAGATAATTCACCTTGGCAGTGGCTACAAATAACTTTGGTTCTGTCGACTCCGCCGTCTGGAAGGACTTTAAAATGAAAATGGCCATGTAAAAGCTCCGTACCCTTATCCATGGTTGTTTATCCGCCAATTATTTTCTTTTTTCCGGTTCCGCAGCAGTCAGCAACAGACATTTACAAAATAAAAGCCTGACTTTCACAATAAAACAATAAATAATCAAACCTGAGTTAATGCAAGATAAAATAATTGTCTGAGTTAAATAAGTGATGAGTTAACTCGAAATTAACTAGTTAACTTGCCCAGCCCTATTTAACACACTTTTATATTTTGGCTCCAGGAACAAACAACCCAAAAATGTCACATTGCTAAGGCAGAGAATTAAGGTCACGTTTGGAAAAAATGTATTGTGACATTATGAGAAGAGAGTTGAGTTTGCACAAGAATAAACAAATAATATTGTGAGAATAAAGTAGAGAAATTGCAATAATAAATTGGTGAAATTACAAGAAAAAAGTCTTCATTTTCTACTTTACAAAAAGTCATAATATTACAAGAAAAGATTCAAAATTTTACAAGAATAAAAGGATAATGTCATGACAATAAAGTAGTGAAATTGCGACACAACTAAAAAATTGAATTAGACCGAAAAAGTCTTATTTTGTGAGAGCAAAGTCGTAGTATTACAAGAAAGAATAAAGTTTGTAATTTAATGAGAATAAACTCGTAATATTATGAGAGGGATGTGTTGATATTATGAGACTCAAGTTGTAAAATTACAAGAAAGAAAGTCTTAATTTTATGAGAATAAAGAAAGAAAAAGTAGGAAGAAAGATGAACAGACTTCGACGCTCCATATTCCTCATTATAACACATGAATGCTCAAACTGATTTTCCACCTGTAAAATGACACTTGACCTAAAATTATGACTTTATTCTCATAAAAACTAAATCCTGTCTCTTCTGTCATTTCAGATCCAGTCTCCCTCTCATTCCCTTCACCTGATTTCATGGTATCGACTGTCCTCCCCTGTTTTTTTTAGATCTCCAGTTAATAAACAATCTTTCTTTTGCAGGTTTGTAAAGAATCTCTCAGTCTGACGAAGGTGAAGACGTCAGAAACCAGGATCCAACATCGTGTTCCAGGGACATAACTCGTACGGTGTAACACACGTTGGCAGAAACATGGAGCGTGACCCGATGTCAGAGCGAGCAGCGACACGAGGTCAGGAACATATCGTTACTCACTCAGCTCGTCCCACTCAGTGATGCAGAACACAGACTGTGTGGAGACGTTACTGCAGAGATGTGTGTCGCTGATTCATAATTTGTCCGGGTACAATTTATCCAGACGTCTCTGTTTACACACGTTTGTATGAATTTAAAAACTATTAAACGTTTAGAGAAGAAGAATAAACCCTGATAAACAAGATCAGCTGGTTTATGTCTTGACACTGAGCCACGTGGGGGTTGAAGGTTTAAATCCAGAAATGGACGACAGCGGAAAAGAGAAAATGTAATTTGTTCAAGTTACATCTGAACCTATGATGTCGGCCTGTTAAACCACTTTGGACCAGACTATCTCATCTACTCGTAAATATCATTTAACCAAACAGATTTAACATTTGTATCATTATATAAGTCCAAAGTTCAAAGTTTTTTCAACAGTCCGAAATGCAAAGATATTAAATTTAAAGTCACATTAAAATGAGAAAAGTAGTAGAAACTGGAACCAGGGAACATTTGGTATTAAGGCTTAAAAATAACAGTAAAATATGAATTAACTTTCACATCTGTTTTCAAGGAAGTCAAATAACCATCTTTCTTGATGAGATAAATGGAAAAACAAACATCGCTATAGATTCACTTTAAACCTTCTCAGTATGTTTCCCTCTGAACAACGAGCTCTGTGTGACACAGCTGCCGCTCGTATCTTCTTGTGATAACAGAGGAACAAAAAGCTCTTGTCTTTGAAATGTGTCAACGTTTTTCAATCGGTCGAGCGAGCGATGGGAGTTCGCTTCCTGTGCCGCGGCAGTGGGAACGGACGGCGAGCGGCCGGACGCTGGTGAGACGCTCATTGTCCACGAGAGACGACAACAGACCTCGAGATCTACACTGAGGGATTCTGTGAGTTCAGCCCTGAACACGCTGAGCTGAAGGGAAACACGTTCTTAGCCAGAAGTGTGAATCTGGTTCAGTGTCATCACAACAACAACAAAATATAAAAAGAATATCGTAGAGCAAAGACACTCGAAAGACTAAAAAAAGAGATAAAATGCAAAGTAAAAGTTAGAGACTTTGAAGTTTATCCCTGATGTTAAACTTTAAAATCAACAAACTATTTTTAAGCGTTGATTCGGGGGTTTTATATTTCCTCAAATCTGCCGACTTGACGAGAATTACCCACAATTCATAGTATGGTTAAAAAAACAAACAAAAAGTCCGCTACAAATGTTTTTGTTTCTGATGTTTACAAAGATGGACGACATAAAAGTGAAGCCAAACCGCCCTCTGGTGGCTGACTGCAGTATTAAGTCACAAACCCCGCCTCCTCCATGTTAGTAGATGGGACACGGACCAAAGCAACAAGGCAAAGTGCACTTAACGCACATTTTTCTCAAAGATGGTTTCTGTCATTTTAGGTGTTTCTTATCAAACTAATGTTTGTTGTTCATTTATAAGAATAAAAAAGAGTGAACTGACACGTGATTGGTCGAACTTGTGTATCGGCCGAACCTCTGTTAATTTAATATCTGGGTAGTGAGAGGAACTGGAGAAGCGTTGTCATTGTTGATTCACACTCTATGGTTCAAGCAACGTTGCTAAGGACAAAATACTTCTATGAATTAGTGTGTAGGACTGTAAGTGTGTACATGTTTAAGTGTGAAAGTGTTTAAGGTGACGCCAGATTCCGTTTGAATATTTGGAATGGGACTATCTGCTCTTCCTCTCCAGGTTCGACTCCCCTTCACTTCCTCTTCCTCATCTCCTGCACCTCACCCCCCTGTTCCTTTTTATCTCCGCTGACTCTGTCCTCCTCCTCCTCCTCCTCCTCCTCCTCCTCCTCCTCCTCCTCCTCCTCCTCCTCCTCCTCCTCCTCCTCCTCCTCCTCCTCCTCCTCCTCCTCATCCTTACTACTCCCTCACACCTCCCCTCCCGTCTCCCGTCTCCCCCTCATGACGGAGACGGCACAGGGAGAGACGGCCTGAGCTGCTCACAGAGAAGTGTTTTTTATCAAGCCTCTGCACAGACCACGTCATGGGACAGTGAAAAGAACACACTGCACACATGCAAGTACACAACTTCCCCATGCAGCAACACAACACAGACATTCCTGCTTGATACAGATCGTTGTGTGAGTCTCTATCACACTCACACACACACACACAGTTGTCAGTTATGGTGAACGCCTGTTGGCTCGGAGCAGCGTGATGCGACCCGGCTGCGATGCAGGTCACAGTGACACGACGTGCAGGACGTATACGACTGAGAGACGCCGACACTTCCCTGATTGTTTGGGATTTTAAAGCTGGTCTGTTTTACAGAAAAGGAGATAAACAGGACACTGGAGACGTCATGAGGCCAAATTCATCGAGTGGACTTTAAACAACAGGGTCTTAAGAGTTTCTCCAGCTTTTAGAGGGACTATAGAACTTCTTTCTGTAGTTTCTAAGACCAAACTCAGTGTCCTGTGATTTTATAATACATATGCTAACACTAAGGACTAAACTACCAAAAGATTTAGTATTATGTTACGAGACAAGTTAAGATTTTATCCTGTGGTGACTTTCAGAAGGGATCTTATCTATTTAATCCAACATTATACTGTAAGTATCACTTCTACCTTCAGAAAGACGTGGTGTGTGTTGAACAATTACGACAACTGACTAACCTAAAAAAAAATTACACCATTGACACATCCTGGAGTTCACTGCTGTGTCACTGCAGCTGAGTGAGAAGAAACATCACTGGATTTCAGTAGAAACACATTTTCAAGTCAAGTAAAATGCTGATTTATGCTCAACAATATATAAATATCTACAGAAACTAACAGAAAGCTTGTGGATAAGGTCAAAACGGATGAAACAGAGCAGTACCACCAGAAATCCTGAGGGGGCAGTGTAGCCAATGGTTCAAGGGACACGACCATTGGACACGAGGAATTTCAAAATCAATGGTGAAACTTTTTCGAGAGAGACTGAATTGACTTCACCCAAACAAAGGGACTTTAACACTTTATTTCCCATCGGCTGATTAAATCCCAACTGGACCAACTGGTGCTGTTTGAAGGGAGCGAGAGATCAGTTCCCAGCTCTTCATGATGGAGACCAGTGCATTGACTGGGTTCCATGACACACACTCCAACTTGGAGAGGTCATCTCATATAATTTGTCTTCGCTCTGGAGGAAAGACAAAACGTAGAAGAGACGCTCATGAGCTGTGAAGTGTACTGGACGTTCCCCAGTATGATGAGCCGTTTGTGTAGTTAGTTGTTGTTCTCAGTAGAAACTCTTTAATGGAAAAGGCCAACACACACACACACAGACACACAGACACGCACATGCTAAAGAATGTGCCTCAGACAGACACCACGAAAGCTAAATTCTCCCATAACAGCCATCTTTCATTAAACACAGCAGACTCCACCATCATTATTCATACCTGCCATGTGATTAAATACACTGCTACACACACACACACATACACAGACACACACACACCCACAGTAGATTTATAGCTCTCACCCCCTGACACCACAGCCCCTCCATCACACCACCTGCAGGCTTGCAGCAGCGTGGTCGGGGGGGGGCTGTGGTGCCTGGTACCCTGCTCATTACGCAGCTCTTCTTCCACAGTCGAGCCGGGGCACTCGGCCAGAAGAGCTCAAACCGTTTTCCTGCTGAAGTATCGTTGGAACGGAGGCCGCTGAGCGTGAGATTTAAATTACCGATCCGTGACATTTTCAAATAAATACGCGTCTGCTTTTCTTTTCCTCGGCCGCAGAGCGATGGAACCTGTCACCGGTTCAGTCAACATCCATTTAACGGACTGTCTGTGTCCTAATCTCCTGAACCACCAGCGGGGGGGGGGGGACAGAGGGGAAACCTTCACAGGACTCTGTTGGAATAAACAGAGGAGGAGAGTGGGAAGTGAACGCTGAAGAGAGAACGATGACAACTGGAGGATTTGGTCATAAACTATTGACCCGATGACCTGATGGAGACTCACCAAAGTTGTTATAGTATCAGGTTCCGTGTGAGCTGCATTAGCAAGGTCACGTCCAGACACACTCGACCAATCATGAGTCTCAGCCGTCAACGATGAAGTGTCCGAACTCATACTTTACTTTACTTTGGTCAATGTCCCGTCCACTAACATGGAAGAGGCAGCCAGCCACCATACAGCCACTTATACTGCAGCTCTGACAGCTAAAGGTTCGACAGCAAGATGAGGAAACACCAAATTCACTAAATTCAACCGGACAAGAGACAGTTTCTCCAAACCTGCACCGACACGACCAGCTCACTTGAGTTTGTTTGGGTTTGTTCATCTTTTTAAAAGGGTCAATGACCTGAAAAAAATGACTTTCAAGAGGTTTTAAAAGTTTTTAAAATATTTATTTATGTATGTATGATTGACACATGTGAGTTTCTCTGTGTTGTACCTGTTCTTAAAATAATGTCTGTATGAGCAACTTCACTAATTGGTTAAAATCGCCGTGTGGCTTTGTTTCCACTTTGTGCAGATTAGGGCGTCTCATACTGTTTCTTACCATGATAAGACCGTGTGTGTGTGTGTGTGTGTGTGTGTGTGTGTGTGTGTGTGTGTACACATACTCTCTCTCTCTCTCTCTCTCTCTCTAATAATAAGACTTGCGCATGTTTTCATTTCATGTCTATCCAGCAGCCCGAGCTGACGGCCTGTAGAGTAAATACAGTCCTGTTGGTACCAGGCTGCAAGATTAGACAACTGAGGCAACTCTTATGAGCATTCCCAGCAGTGCGTTTGTGTGTCTGTGTGTGTCTGTGTGTGTTGAGTAGATATCAGTTATGTTTATGACAAAGAAGCCCCTCGGATTTAGACGACATGTCTCTCTCTCCTTCCTCTCACACACACACACACACAAACTGAAACTTCCATATCCTCCCTGCTGCAGTAGACTTACACTGAATTCCTTCAGTTTCTCCGTCGATGAAAAACAAAGCGTGAGAAGAATGTTTCATTTAGAAACATAACGACGAGCAGAGAGTTCGGAGAGCGCTCGGGGAGGAGGTGCACCACCGGAAAATCTAAATACCTGGTGGAGGAATTCACTAAAATGTCGGAGAACTCTGAAACTCGCAACAAATAATCATGGATCATCTGCAGAAATTATAAAATTCTTTCTTGGCCCATTAACCACCCGTCCACAAATTTCAATAAAATAGGTTCAGTCGTTTTTTCGCTGCGAGACAATCAAGCAATGAAAACACGACCTCCTCCATGGAGGTAAAAATAGAACAATATGATAACGTTGATTATTTAAAAGTTAAAGCAATTAAATGGTTCCAAAATACTTTATATTTTCTGATTAGTAAGTCATCCCACTTTCCGTCGGCTCTTCCTCCCAGTGTTCCTCTACTTCCTCCAGTGGCACCATGACTTAGCTGGGACGTGCATTTCAAGGTCAACCATTAAAAACCAGTCGAAGGAGAAAAAACCACAGCAGAAAACAAGTGAAAACCACCAAAGAGCCGGAGGAAGGAGGACAAACCCAGAGGAGGAGGACAAACCCAGAGGAGGAGGACAAACCCAGAGGAGGAGGACAAACCCAGAGGAGGAGGACAAACCCAGAGGAGGAGGACAAACCCGGAAGAGGAGGACAAACCCAGAGGAGGAGGACAAACCCGGAGGAGGAGGACAAACCCAGAGGAGGAGGACAAACCCGGAGGAGGAGGACAAACCCAGAGGAGGAGGACAAACCCGGAGGAGGAGGACAAACCCAGAGGAGGAGGACAAACCCGGAGGAGGAGGACAAACCCGGAGGAGGAGGACAAACCCAGAGGAGGAGGAAGCAGCGGGAGACAGACCTGTCCTGAAGGTGAACATCCTGTTCAACCTGCTTCCTGCCGACGCTCGACACAATCAACAATGCTTTTGTTTCTGTTTGCTTCGTGATGAAAATAGATTTTTGAAGACAGAATACATGTGTGAACGGACATTTTGGGGGCGTGAGGACATTTTGGCTGAACCTCACTTTTTTAAAGATCTGTTTTGGGGTCAATTCTCGTTCTCGGGGGCGGACCTGTAAAAAGGCTCCGGATCCCAGGTGCGCTGACGACCACGTCTCCTCCCACAATGCACCTTGATCCACCCATCGCTTTAATTATTCACTTCATCGGTCTTTACCTTTGTTATCTGTTAATAAAACCAGAAATTAACTTGAATTTCAAACGTGGTTCAATTTACCTCAATAAAAAATAAAATTATATGAAATTATGCCGTAAATAAAAGGAGAAACGTTATTAAAGCTCGGGTTGGTAATACTGTAGGAGGTAGAAACAGCAACAAATCCCATTCCTCGTCAAAGCCACGCCCCCAAACCACATGAACCTGGACTGACGAATGATAGAAGACGACTTTTCCATCACTCGCTCACTAACTCCTGTCTGACGACTGGTTGGTTATCGACAGAAAATCATCTCGTTCAATCCACGTGAATCGATCGGTCGTGTTTGTTACAGCCCGGCACGACATGAAGAGGAATCAAACACGTGATCATGAAAAGAGTTTCAGAAACAAACGACCTGCTCCACATTTAAAATGAAATCAGAAGATCCCAAAAAAGTGAGTGTGGTGAAATCGTTTCAACCACAATTCAGTTACACAACAAACTAAAAGTCGTCTGTGCAGACTGAGCAGGTTGTGATGTTCACTGCTCAGAGAAGAAATGAATTATGAAGTCGAAGTATAAGTGTGTGTGTGTGTGTGCGTGTGTGTGTGTGTGTGTGTGTGTGTGTGTGTGTGTGTGTGTGTGTGTGTGTGTGTGTGTTACCTGTTGTAAGGGTTCCTCAGCAGCAGAGCCTGGCTGCCTGTACAGCTGTCTGACGGTGTGTGGCATCCATAAACAGGAGGAGGTACAGGATACTGCTGCTCACCTATGGGACACACACACACACACACACACACACACACACACACACAAACACCCACGCACACACACATGCAATAATAAAATATATGTACAAATGCATTTGTGGGTCTGTGCAGCTATAAAGTCTGCAGATGAAGGTGAACTCCTCCACGACTCCCTCGGAGGAGATGAATTTAAACTTCCTCTATATCTCATCTCTTTTAAACTCTGCCCTCTCTCGCCCTCCCTGGGTTTTCTCCACTTTTCATCGGTTTCTTCTACAAATAAAGACCCTTCCCTGCGTGTTTCTAATCTCCCAGTTTCCCCCGGCAGCGCCGCGAATGGCTCCCTGGACATTTCCCTACATTCCAAAATCCCTCTCAGCTCCAGCTCTCCCGGTTTTCTCTAAAACAAAGCGGCATAAATTTACAGCAGCGGGGCGGCTTCATAAAACACGCATTTAAATGTTTACCAATAACATGCGCAGGGGAGGGATTAAAAAAGAGGAGGTGGGTGGATGAGAGGGGGGGGGGCGTGAGGAGGAGAAGAGGGAGTCTGCAGGTCAGGATGTGGCTGATTTAAAGCTCCGACAGGCGAGGTCACGGCGGAGACGTCAGACTAAGGGACACGACTCTCCCCAGGTGAGGGCCACGGAGCTGCCAGGCAGAGCAGCTGTGGCTCTGAACACACATGGAGCTCTATCTAGAAACACTACTATACTGGAATATATATAAGATATTCTGTGTGTTATATAATCATCAAAAACTTTATATCTGCTATACCGATGGACGACACATCTCCACTTCCTCCTGCTTTACAGAAGTGAGGCCAAAACCTCCCGGAGTACGAGTGCCGCCATCTTGTAGTGATGAGGAGCCGAGTCAGTCTCAGCTGTCAATCATGACTTATAATGACTTATATGACCATAACTAATTAAAATCATCAGTGAGACAAGAACGACCTTAAATGACTTTAAACATTTAGTTTTACGCGTACTTTGACTTTTTAGGTTAACTTCATGGCCCATCTGTTAACATGGAGGAGGCAGGGTTAATGACCGTTCCTGCACACAGCCACCAGGGGGCGATGGAGACACTTGTGGCTTCACTTTCAGGACTTGTCATCATGTCGTCCGTCTTCATTGAGACGAACAACAAGTTCACGGCGAGTGAGAACAATCAGCCCAGGAATTCATTCAATAATGAATTAACTTGAAGAAACGAGCTTCAAACACATTCAGAGGGAGAAGCCACGTGATGCTGAGGAAGTCACACACACACACAGACACACACACACACACAGACACACACACACACACAGACACACACACACACACACACACACACACTCACCCATGGGGTTCTGTTGGGTTAAAGCGTCCTCGTGCTTGAAGGTGTGGTTGGAGAACTGGGAGCTGTGGTGCGTTGGAGTGTGGCCGTAATTCCCGGCTCCATCGAAAGCGACTGCGCCGTAACCTGCAACATGAGAAACATCATAATATTTACGTGACATGAGGAGGTTGGATAATAATCATCAAAATAATGGTTGATATTTGATATTCTTTTTGAAGATATTTTATTTTCCGGACAGGACAGTAGACGGGACGAGGTCACGCCGCTGCAGGAGAACTCAAGCCAGTGTGGGCTGCTGTATTTCTTTTTTCAAATTAATGCTCCATATTTACTATAAAGTTAAAGTATAAAGTCACTATAACAACATGGCCCTGTGAGTTTTAAGCTGGTTTTGCAGTGCAGGTGTTTTGATCGAGGATCTGAGAATCAGCTCCACACAAACCGAGCAGGAAACTGATATTAACGAGTTTGCAGTACGGACTCATATATAGAGACAGATGTTTTTCCCCCTGACGACCAACCGTTTCATTCAAATTATTCAAATTAAATCAGATTTATGTCTCTGCCGTTCAACGTCCGAGCGACTTTTACGGAAATGTTCTTTTGAAAAGGAGAAAGCAAACTAAACCTTAACTTAACCCAAACATAATCTTAACCTGAACCGAAGACAAACCTGAAAACATCTTCACCTTAAAATATAATGATCTTAGTCATGGAGACTCTCTGTTTGTCCCCATAACGAAGGTAGATCCCCACAATAACTCTGTGTAAACACATTAAGGTCCCCACAACATGTGTAATAATAAGACCATACACACAAACACACACAGACACACACACACACACACACACACACACAACCACACACTCTAGATCTGTGCCTGGCACCCCAGACCTGACTCATGACTTTGGCTGACCTGCAGGACACAACGCACTCTCATAAATCATGCACAAACGACACACACACACACACACACACACACACACACACACACACACACGCTTCATTAATTCAAATGCAAAACTTTCACTGACTCTTTACTCTGAACCAGTGGGTGAGGAGTGAGGGGGGGGGGGGAGTCGGGAGGGGGAAGAGAAAAAAAAACCTCATTAAACTTCTTCATTTATCTTCTACTCACCCCTGTCTGACTACACCCGAGATATATGTGTGTGTGTGTGTGTGTGTGTGTGTGTGTGTGTGTGTGTGTGTGTGTGTGTGTGTGTGTGTGTGTGTGTGTGTGTGTGTGTGTGTCTGTGTGTGTGTGTGTTGCCTTGAAGTCCAGCACGGAGGTGACAGGCAACCGGGTCAGTTGGTTTTCATCTGGAGAAACTGAAAGTCTGGAAATACCCCGAGATCTTTGTCCTTTGTTGTTTTTTTTTTACTGTTTCACAAACTTTAGTGATGTTGAACATTCAGAGAATCAGGAGGAAATTTCAACTTTACTTCTTTTGACTGGTTATTTATAATCTGAGTATAATATAATTTTAACTTCTGTCTTATAAGCTGCTCCTTCAAATAATTAATGTTCATCTACACACGTGATAATGATCATCAATGCCAGTTATATTATTTCAAAGACAAACAGAACACAAACATATTAATTCTCCAAAGAATTAACACTCAGAACTTCCGATGGTATCGATGACATAAAGATAAAGTAATTACAAGTAGAAAAACTTTAATAATCTATAGAAGTTAATTTACTGTTAGAACAAACGTAAAAACATGAAAGTATTAAATTGTTCCCTCTCAAATCTGTATCCACATTTTGTTTCTGTATTTTTTTCTCTCCACGGGCCTCTATTAACAAACCTACAGTTTAATTAATGTATTATATATATATTTTTTATCTGTTGTCTATTGATCTTCATACTGCATTTAGTTGTTTCCTATATTTTGCTTTCAAATCTTAATTTTTAACTTGTAAAACACTTTCTAACTGTGTTTTTCATGAAACAAAATCGTATTATTATCATTCATATTTCATTATTTCAGTGAATTTTGAACATTTCTCTGTGAAAGATGGAATCCTAGTGGACGATGTGCTGGTCTCTGTGTGACCCGGCTCTGGGATCATCTCCCTGTGACCTGGGTCCTGCTGTTAGCTTGTTTGTCTGTGCTCGTCCAGCCACAGCAGGGGGGGGGGGGGGGCAGATAAAACAGGTCGGAGGTCAGCGGGGCTCTTTCATTTTGATGTTATTCCTAAATTATCTGCTTGATAAGCATGTTATTACTAATTAATCTGCTGGTTAACCACTGGGAGATTCGTTATCCCGACTGCAGCAGACCTGGGATCAGATGTCGGCCACTTCAACTGAATTCTGTTTAAATCTGTTAAGTTTAAAAGAGACAAACGGAAGTTAGTTTAATTTATTAAAAATATAAAAGACTCTCTGACGCACTGTGACTTTAGTATGAGGTCAAACACACTAAGATATAATATCTATGTAATATTAAATGTAGTTATTTTGTGTTAATATAATTAATTAAATTAATCTATGTAAAAAAACAAATACTAGATCTCAAAAGGCCAAAACTAAAGAATAGGATTAACTATAATAACTTTCTTCTTTTAATTAAAACTGAATTCAAAATATATAATTTTCATACATTATCCTTTTTGCCGTACGTCACATCAATCATGATTTTTGTTCAAACATCCCAGGCCGTGTATTATTGTGTATTTGTGATATTTGATGTTGAGGCTAAAGATTTCTTTGCACTTTACAAGTCTTTAATATTAATATTGAATTAGGCACATTTATCTAATGCTAAATAGGATCAACTTTTACTTTCACTGTAACAGAAGAGTTTTATTATAAAGTCATAAGTTTGGAATTAATATGATTTAACTGATTTTCAAAAACATTAAATATTTAAATATCTGGTCTAGATCTTCAGCCATAATACAACAACATAAAAAACAAAAACACGACAACTCAACCATGAGGAAATGAGCACATTCATGCGCTTATTGAAAAGAATCTTTGATTAATGATAAAAGAGAAGTTGCACAGAGATTTGTTGTCGTCACAGAGTCGAATCTGTTTCGCTTCATGTGAAGTTTTAACGACTGCGATGAGGAACTCAAACAGATCATCTCCAGAATCTGATATTAAAATTCTTAAATATGGATTTAAGCTCAGGAATCAGAGCCGGTCACACGTCACTGTGCAAGAATCAGAAAGAGTCTGAACTCCTTTACTTCCACAGTTGTGTTGTCGTTTTATAAAACTTGTTTACGCTCATTTGACAAACACAGTTCACGTTTGACTGCAGTGAAGAGGAAACATGAACATCCAGGTTTCTACTGTAAATGTACAAGTGTCCACTGAAATAAAGGGATTCCTCAGTGTGTGATGTTTCAAGAGTTGTGTATTGTTTCTGTGTAGATGTCCGATCATCTGTTCTTCACTGGAAAAGAACAGTTTCTGTGACTTTTATTAGGATTTATATTGTTTGTTATTAACTCTGTGACCCAGTGTGAAACTATGAGTAAGTAAAAACCACAGTCAGAGAGTCAGAACAACACAAGGTTCAGTTTAAACTGAAGGACACAAAGCTTCATCACAATCACACAGCTGTGACACTACTGAGAAATCTACACGTGAGCGATGTGTGAGGAGTTTGTCACGTTTCAAGTTCCGATGGGAAAATGGGTCAGTTCCTGCAGATTCAGAGATGTGTAAGAGTTTGTGTTGAACTTTGTGTGACTCTGAAATCGAATTTTTCCGAGCAAAACTAAAGTAAAGAAACAAACTAAGGAGGAAAAACCGCAAAGACGACAAAACTTCTGAGAGATTTCATCCAAGTTTCTGGGAGAAAAGGTGACGATCGAGTGGAGAAGATGCTTTTGTGATCTGACCTCTGACCTCTGACCTCTGACACACACACACACACACAGGGCCCTACCTGTCTGGCTGCGGGCCGCCTGCTGCGTGTCCATGCAGCTGCTCAGGTACGGCGGGTTGCTGAACATCCTGGGGGGGGGGGGCTGGTGGTGGTGCGGCGCCGTCACGGGCGGCGGCTGGCTGGAGGTGGGCGGAGGGGGGGGCGCCCCGAACGCCGAGCCGTACCTGCAGGCCCCGGTGCCGGTGAACTGGCCCGAGAAGTGTACGGTGAAGGCGCTGAGGCCGCAGTGGGGGTCCGCCTCGTGGTGGTGGGGGTCCACCGCGGTCCCCCAGGTGGGCTCCTGCTTGATGAAGGAGTGGGAGCCCAGGGGGGTGTGGGGGGCCGCCAGGGAGGAGTACGGGGAGGCGGCGGGGTGGAAGTCCAGCACGGGGGTCCAGGGCGGGCCCGAGCTGACGGGCAGCGCCGGGCACCCGGGGCTGGGGCCCCCCGCCGGGGGGGGGGGCAGCAGGGAGTTCAGGTCCCGCAGGTCTGAACCCATCGTGGTCCAGGGCAGGAGAGGAGGGAGTTGGTAGGCAATTTTTAAAGTTGGTCTCGACCTTTCCACCTGTCGGCCTGGCCCTGAGCGTCGGTGTGACCCCCCCCACCCCCCCACCCCCCCCTGCAGACCCTGTGGGACAGGAGCTCTTCTTCTTCTTCTTCTTCTTCTTCTTCTTCTTCTTCTTCTCTCTGACTCGGTGCTCCTCGGGACGGACGCTCTGGAAAACACTGAAGTCCGACAGAAGTTTGCAGGCGACGCAGAAAAGTCAGAAATGAAAGAACTGAGGAGACGAGGATCAGCTGCTTCGGTTTCGTCCCACAGCAGCGGAGGAGAAGAGGAGAAGAGGAGCAGAGGAGAAGATGAGAAGAGGAGAAGAGAGAGGAGAAGAGGAGAAGAGAGATGGAGCTCAGTGGAGGAGGAGAGAGGTCTGAGCCCAGAGAAGCTCTGTGAGAGGAGGGAGTCGAGTGGAGGAGTGAGGAGGAGTGAGGAGGAGTAGCCCTCTTCTCCCTGTCAGCCTGTCAGTGTGTGTGTGTGTGTGTGTGTGTGTGTGTGTGTGTGTGTGTGTGTGTGTGTGTGTGTGTGTGTGTGTGTGTGTGTGTGTGTGTGTGTGTGTGTGTGTGTGTGTGTGTGTGTGTGTGTGTGTGAGGAGGGTTAGGGGGTGGAGTCAGGAGGTGATGAAGGGCAGGAGCCCCCTGACTTCATTTACTGTATGATGAAGAGCACACACACACACACACACACACACACACACACGCGCACACACACACACACACACACACACACACACACACACACACACACACACACAGTGGGTCTCCAGTTACTTGTGTAACCCTGAACATTAACTTAACCTCAACCTGAACAAACCCAAACACACGTCTTGACCTTAATATATATTATTTGCGTTATGGAAACTTGTCTTTTGTTCCCAGAACCACACGCACACACACACACACACACACACACACACACACACGCACACACACACACACACACACACACACACACGCACGCACAAACATACACGCACGCACGCACGAACACACACACGGAATTAAATATATAATAACGGACACGTCACGTCACGTCTCTGACAAAAAACAAGTGATCGTGACATAATTTGGATTTTCAGTGTCGACAGATGTGTGACGTGTTAATCTTCTTTCTCACTCGTTAATTCTTACAGTTCAGTACAAAACTCCAAGAAGTATCAGGTCGACTCGTTTCTATTCTTTGATTTTAAATATTATTTCTATTCTTTATTTGAAGCAGGACGCGTCACTCACTTCTCAGGTTTGTGTTCGCACCTCGGGCCTCGCGGCGGAATCAGTTTTAATTAAGAAATAAAGTGAAATATGAAAAACTGCGTCATGTGAGATTAATACTGATCCAACCTAAACACTGGGATTTATTTGTGAGTCATTTTAAATATGGGAAATTAAGAAATAAATGTCGGTGTCATTAGATGTTTGGTATAAATGTGTTTAGTCGGCGTGACGAGTCGCTGTTTGAGGCTCGATTTATTTGATTAATTCTACTTTATATTCACAAAAATCTGCAAATCTACAATAATAATAAAACAATAATAATCTTCCTGTAAATTCCGGCCAGTGACTCAGATTCATCCTCTGGAGTTTTAAAGTGAAGCTTTGACCGGAAACTCACCAGGACGCGTTTTAAATACACGAGGAGCCGAATCTGTGTTTTAGTTCCATTTCAATTATTCACATTTTTTATCTTTATTTTATTTCCACTGTCGAACAAAGTAAATCAATTAAATCACATTTTATATATTTAAGGTATTTGATTTACATTATTATTATTAATTTGTTGACACGGACGGTTTCACCTCAATTCCACGTCCTCTCTCTCTTTCTCTCTTCCTGTGTGTGTGTGTTTGTGTGTGTGTGTGTGTGTGTGTGTGTATTATAATTATCATGTTAACGGGAGGATAATAAATCGTTTAACGTAAATCCACTGATGTTGAAACAAAACAAAGGCCCTTTTTAAACCAGCGGACCTTTCACTTCTTGTGAAATTAATTTTCCTTTTGCATCAGGTTCTGCAAATAATTATAGTTTAATGATAAATATAATCTAGGGACATAAACTAAATTGTTATAAATAATCAGCTCTTTTGAATTCATATTAAAAATTAATCGCAAAACCAACACGTTTTATTAATCAAAACATTTATTTCTACACATAATAATATGTTGTTAATAATTATTTCTGTGAAACAGCTGCTTCAGCCTTTTAAACCTTTGTTTCAATAGAGAAACTTCTGGTCTCACACATTTGTTCCAGTTTCATTGTGTTCTAGTTTGAAGGTGCGTGAGGGAGAGGAGGAGGAAACCACGATGAAGAGTCTCTCATTCACACACACACACACACACACACAAACACACACACACACACACACTGTTTACACTCAACACACTGATGTGTCATTTTAAATCAAATTAAAATAAATCAGAATGTGCTGTTGTTTGTTAATGCAGCTCAATATTCATTTCTTAAAGTTTACATATAAACAGCTTCTTATTTATTAAGTACATCCAACAGCTGGATTATTCACTAACTACAGTACACGTCATAAATATACTGCCTTCTCCATGTCTACAGATGGGACATGGACAAAACTAAACTAAGTATAGGCGTCAAATACAGTTTTTCTCTATATTGTCATTTAAGATATTTTTTACAAATAAAGTTAGAGTTTGAATATTGGCCTGTCCAGAGGCTGTGGTGTTGTAGATTATTGTTGTGATGCTGACATGGATGTAAATGGTAAATTATTTATTTATATACATATTTTCTTATGCACTTTACAGTTTATTTCCATTCACACCCACTTTCATACAGTGCAGCTATGCCCCCCCCCCCCCCCCCCTCCATCATTATTATTAAAACATAACAACCAGGTTGTGACTGACTCTGGCGCCGGAGGAGAGAGGAACGATGATGTCATGAGTCTGACCTCATCCAGATCTGAAGGAGGAGGAGCCACCGCCGCCTCCTGCTATAGGCTGACACACCTGTCAATCAAGGCTCATGTGACTCCACACATACTTTTAAATACTTTCATCATCACCTCATTATCGATTAATAAACATAATGTCACAAACCGTCCGATCAGAAGCAAACAGCTCCTCCTCCACGGGGTTCTACTTCCTGCTGGAGCCTTTTCCACCTGTTCACACAATTTATAAATTCAAGGTTTCACAACAGCTTTGTCTGGATCACATTATTGTATTGTAACTGTGTGTGTGTGTCTGTGTGTGTGTGTGTGTGTTGTCCTTGAATCTTGCCACTGCTTCTGATCTAAGACTCAACAATGTTGGCCTTTTTAAGTTTCTCTCTCTCTCTCTGATGAGTGATGCTCCTGGTTTTGACCGCTCTCGTGGCCATGACAACACACACACACACACACACACACACACACACACACACTCAGTAACAATCCAAAGAAACAAAATGATTTCCTGGTCATCTTGTTAGAAACTACCCTTTTGGATGAAAACCCAGGAGAAGCTCAGTGGAAAAGGAACCTGAGGTGGAAACACAAATTCATTCTTCACCGTCATGGAGTCGACGAGCT
Source organism: Limanda limanda (assembly GCF_963576545.1). NCBI lineage: Eukaryota > Metazoa > Chordata > Actinopteri > Pleuronectiformes > Pleuronectidae > Limanda > Limanda limanda. The sequence goes on along the minus strand of NC_083643.1, from coordinate 3,529,968 downwards.
TCTGAAACGAATCCTCCGCCCTCAGCACCACGTCCTCGTCCGGAGACACTTCTGTTACTTCTTCCCGCTGCAGATAGACGGATGTTAAACAGGCCGAAGAAACTGGCGAGCTGGCACCACCGGACACAAACACACACACACACAAACACACACACACACAAACACACACAAACCCAGAGTGTGTGAAGCATCACAGTTAAAGTGGGTTTTCCCCCTCGAAACGGAAGTGTCCACTCAGCACTTTTCTTCCCATCATGCTCTTCTTCTGGATCCAATTAAAGCCCTGACATGTCTCAATTTGTAGCAGCACAGGTACAATTAGACAGTTGTGTTGCCGCAGCAGTGATAAAAGAGACATCCCCATTTATTGTGTGTGTGTGTGTCTGTGTGTGCAAGTGCAAGTCTGTGTGTGTGTGTGTGTGTGTGTGTGCAAGTGCAAGTCTGTGTGTATCTGTATTAAATTGATGAGCGGAGAACGATGGTGACTTCACCATCTGGAAATCTTGTCTGGCTCCGTGCACAAAGAAGTGCTGACCCACGATTCAACTCTTCAACTCCCGAGGAACGAGGCAGAGAGAGAGAGAGAGAGAGTGAGGTTAGTGGGGGGGGGGGAGAGGACGAGGGGGGAGACAAGGGAGGGAGGAGGGGGGGCGCGTGTTAAAAGTGTTTGTCATGAGCAGAGGAATCAGTTTGTGAAAGCACTTTGTTCAGACGTCAACCGGAGTTTGTGTGCACATGTGAATAACACACGCACACACAGACACACACACACACACACACACACACACACACACACAGACAGACAGACACACACACATTACACATGTTGTTTCCGTCAGACAACGGCTGACATGTGGGGAATAAAGAGGATGTTGTAGAAATGAAGTGTGAAGGAACACGAGTGACACACACACATCCTCATGTTACTGTAACACACTGTAACTGTAACACACTGTAACACACTGTAACTGTAACACACTGTAACTGTAACACACTGTAACACACTGTAACTGTAACACACTGTAACACACTGTAACTGTAACACACTGTAACACACTGTAACTGTAACACACTGTTACTGTAACACACTGCACCCATTGGACGGTTCTAGCTGTCAATCACATGGGATCCACGCCCAGTGACTTACGGTCTATTTGTCTCTAAATGGATCATAATTCATAATATAAATGTGTAATTCATTCACTGACGTCACAAAGTTAGAAGTAGAATCATCTTCTTGTGGATTTCTGTAGAAACTGAACAACAAACACACAAACAGACTTTTTTAAAGCGAGACCTCATTGGTTCAT
>NC_083643.1:3348658-3526158 GCF_963576545.1 Limanda limanda | reverse complement strand
ATAAATCTCACCTGCTGGATCGGACCTGGATGATTCATGGCTTCATGGACTCGTGTGTTAATAAAACTGTTTCCTGTCTTTTTACACGACTGGTTTAACAAAGTGTTTCACAATCTTTGCCTCTCGTTCACACACACAAGGTGATTCTACATTAAACTACAGGTCCTCTTTCATGGAGGCCGCCATGTTGCACCGCCATGTTTCTACAGAAGCCCAGAACAGACACACTACACTACACACACTACACACTACACACTACACAAACTCTTCTCTGGATTTAATGCTGTTTTTAACTGGACCAGAAGTCATCAATAAGTCAGAAACAATGTACAGGAGAGAAAGAAAAGAGCCTTTACAGATGTTTCAGTTGAGGCAGATGTGAAAGAGAGGACAGAGGGAGAAGCAGAAACACACACATTCACACACACACACACACACACACAGACACACACTGAAGTTGGCTTGCAGTCAGTTTCACTTGGCCGTGTGAAGTAAGTTATGTTCTGGCTGTTGCGGACAATTCTTCAAAGATACTATCTCTGTCTCCGATTGAGCAGCCGAGGGAAGAACTTCCAAACCAGTATGTGTATATATATATATATATATATATATATATATATATATATATATATTTATATTTATTTAGAGCTGAACACTGGAGTAACAAATCACAGCTCTCTCCTTAATAAGCAGCCAAATCCACCTGACACAGTCTGAAGCTGCGGATAATAAACATCTGAATTCAAACCCCTTGATTCAACTCACAACTCACTTGAAAAAGTCTAACACATCCTGAAGAAACCTGTGATTCATCAGTGTCTTGTAAAATATTTCATCATCATCACATTATCCAGAGACCCCATCCTCATGTAGCTTGTTTCTGAAGCAGGTGAACCTTGGACACACGGGATGAAAATGTCAGACTATTACCATAAAGCTCTAAGGTTTATTATCTCAGAAATCAAACAAAAATGTTGAAAATGTCCAACAGAAATACGTCTGGATTTGCCCCCTGATCAGGGTCAACACATAAATCTATTGGGTTTTTCTCTGTTGTTATTAAAATACACTAACCTGCTTTTCTATATAGTAAATATAGAGCAAGACAAAATTAGGGAAATAGTTCTGACCATGAATAAACCTGTTTGTAAAGCTCCTGCAAACACAAACGTACAGAGTCCTGTACAGAAAGCCAATCTGCCACGGTGGACTAACGGACTTGTGGTCTCACGTAGTTCTCCGTCCTCATCTCGTCCTCGTCACCTGCTCATAACGAGCCGGAGTCATTCAGCCAACCGGCGCCGTGAAGTATCCAAACAGGAGTCGGACCAGACCACTGAAGTTCTGGCAGGAAAACTGAGAGGAGCACGGTCACAGATACGAGACTGAGAGTGTGTGGGTTCACAGGCTGGTCCATCCACACAGGAACATTAAGAAAATGCAACAGTCTCATCCACTCGTCGCATAAAAGTCAACGTTTGATATTGTAAATCTGTGGAACTGTGCCACTTAGTCTTATTAATATACGCTGCTTTAATTATCCTGGTTAATCTGTGCAACTGCTGTGTTTCAAACCTCTAACCTGAGACTCTCTGATAGTGAAACTTCTTTATCCTGCAGGTTTACTTATTGGTTAAAGTCACTGCTTCCTGTTGTGGAAATCCATTCAGTTGTTTCTGAATCGATTGCATTCCTCCTCAGGGGCTCAACCCTTCAATCAAGCTGCAGGAATTAGACACACACTCAGAGATATCAGCCCTTTAAATGAGCCTGATCATTTTCATCAGGATCCATGAGTTATTCCCTTTAATAACCGTGAAAATGAAAACCAATCTCCCAAAATCCGCTGATCCCGACTTGTTGGGTTCCTTCCCTGACCAACCCTTCATCCTTCTACCAGGTTTTGTTATGCATCCACTACTTTTACGTGATTATGTTTACGAACCTTCTGTAATGTAGGACTAGGTGTTAATATCACGTACACACATGAGACCTGCTGCTTGGACTCTGGAGGACGGTCACTTTGGAACCCTCCGTCCTCAACGTTCCTCTAACAGGCCCACGAGGTCTCCAGAGGGTTCAGGAGTGAATCCCGGGTCCTGGGCTCAGTCCCCAAGGCGCCATCTTCTCAGTCGAGAACCCAGGTCGAGTTCTGTCTCGTCCTCCAGAGACACTGATGGTCCTCTGCAGTAGATCTGGACAGATTTTCTAACCCTTGACGTAGATTTGATGTTTATGTGGCTACAACATCGTCAACTGGTCAAACTTTTGTTTTCCAAATACACCAAATAACAGACTAACGACCCGGGGTGAAAACATAACCTCCTTAGTGTATCTAACATGTCCAATTACAAAAGAAGAAGAAGAAGAAGAAGAAAGATTCCTCGTCTCGACTTCAGCCTGAATTCGATCTACGACAAAGCTCGGACCACCTGCGTCTCTGTAATATTCAGCTTACGTATGTGGACTCACTTCATTTGTCTGCATGGAAGTCAGTGTGTACCTGTGTTTTCATTGTAACGTGTGTGTGTGTCTGTGTGTGTGTGTGTTGAAACGGGGGGGTGAGGACTAGGCTCAGTCATGCGGCCTCCTGCTGCAGAGTGACCGCTCGCCATGATGAAGCACCAGACACATTCCAGCACTTTAATAACAAATGGGCTGACGGGGAATGATGATGGCGGCCTACGGCTCCAGTCATCAAGTCCAAGAACGGATTCTTCTAACGTTGTGGTGCGACGGCGTCTCCGGCTGTGAGGAAACGCATCTTCTTCTTCTTCCCGGAGAACAGTAGGAGACGCTTCTCCTCTCGTCCTCCAACGTCTCTATCTTCTATTTGTTTTCTTTCCGTCCCCGGCTCCCTTGAAAATCGTCTATTCCTGGTTGCTCATGTTGCTTTTGGACGACTTCACTTCCGACACGACGGAGCACACGAGCAAACAAACACCGCTCGTGGTTATCGGGGACACGGAGAGAGATGACCACGGCGGCAGCGGGCGGGAGCTCTGCTGGTCTGAATCTGATGACCTCTGACCTCAACCCCCACCCCACCCCTCGCCATCTGACAGGTCATTAGGGGCTGTACAGAACGCCATCAGTCAACAAGCAACAGATTACCATCGATTCTCATTTTTTGCCTCCCTCCGAATAGTTATTTCAAAGCAGCAACACTCCATCAATCATTTTGTCAATTAGTTCGATCGAAAAGCGATTTAAGAGAAAACATTTGACCTGCAATTAAAACCATCATTTAATAAATAAAGCTGCGTGAACGTGGGAGAGGGGGAAAGTGTTTCCTCCAGTGACAAATGCTTACCAGTTATGAAAAACCATTAAGAGAGAGAGAAAGAGAGAGAGAGGCAGAAAAACATGAGAACAAACAACAGACAGGCAACACAGGAAGTGAGTAAATCAAAGCGCTGACCTCTGAGTATCAGTAAATCAGCCACTGGAGCCGGTTCTAAATTTACTGGTCGACAGAACGCGGAGCCTGAAAATAGATGGAAAAAACAACTTTGGCTTAAAAACAGATTAAAAAAAAGCTTCGCAAATAAGATCTCCTACAAGAAAAAACATTGTTTGGCACGAAAAGACAAAGTGTGTCTCCGAGCTGGAGGAGGAGTCGTGATTTTAAATCCCTTGTTGGTTGCGTAGCCTCTTTCTCGGGCAGCTTTGTGTTACTTTGTTGGACGATGTTGTGTGGCCGCTGTGTTCAATACGCAGTGTTGTGTTGGCTGATATGGAACCATAACAACCCCCAGTGTGAGTCTGAGGTCAAACTATGAATACGTGACAGTGAAGTGAAAATTGACTTCTGCTCGTTAAGTAATTATCCACATCATAACTTCTTTTAGATTAAATTAAAAACGACTCTTTCTGTTCTGTATTAAATTCAAATTTTAAATCGGAACTCCTGGCCGTCATTAAATTTAGATTTTCGGAGATGACGTCCATTGTGTCGTACAGAAACAAGCTGCTCATTAACAAGTTGTATCTTGGGTCTAAACAATAATAATACATAATCTTGCACTTCTGATGTTGTTCAGATTCTCTTTTGATTTGGAATGACTTAAAGAACGCTCAACTTCAACTGGGGTCGGGTTAAAGCAACAGGATTTCACTTTCACTGAGCCACAGCGCCCCCTGCAGCCACACGTGGGGATTCATTCTGTTGATTAACTCTTATTAATGTTAATCTTTCCCACTTCGTACGACTTGCTCAAAGCTACTTTACCGACTGTAACTGCAGGATGAAGTAAAGTGAGTCCTCACTGATTCCACCGATCTGTTCTCGACTGACTCCTCAGTCACCGGAGCAGTGAAAGTTAAATCCTGTTGCTTTAACCCGACCCCAGTTGAAGTTGAGCGTTCTTTAAGTCATTCGAAATCAAAAGAGAATCTGAACAACATCAGAAGTGCAAGATTATGTATTATTATTGTTTAGACCCAAGATACAACTTGTTAATGAGCAGCTGGTTTCTGTACGACACAAGGACGTCATCTCCGAAAATCTAAATTTAATGACGGCCAGGAGTTCCGATTTAAAATTTGAATTTAATACAGAACAGAAATAGTCGTTTCCCGACCGAGTTCTGCTCCGGTGACTGAGGAGTCACACACACACTGAGGGATGGGATCACGTACACACACAGAGGGAATTGTAACTTTTCCTGTCATTTTCATATTTATATCTTTGACCTTGTTCAAACTGAAACTGTGGCGAGTCAGGAGAGAAAATATATGACCCTCTGGTGAGATCATAAAGTTTCCAGTTTGCTTGTATTCGATTTGCCCTTTTATTCACTCTGCATCTCCTGGGGTCTCGCCTGTCCGGCATACCGGGGGGTCGTCCAGACGTGTCCCCCCGGCAGCGAGGGTCTTCTCTGGGTGGAGGGCGGAGGGTCTCAGCCCCAGAGAGAACCACAGAGCTCCTGAGCCGGAGAGAGAGAGAGAGAGAGAGAGAGAAGGGAAAACGACACTGGCTCTGCTAATGGAATCATAACAGAGAAAGACATTCATCTGTGTCGCGGCTGCTTTACTATCAAAACAAGCAGAGCTGAGATGTATCTGAGTGGCTAATGGGCCGGTCACTGGGATTAACTCCACGTCCAGTTGGAATCGTGATCACTTTCTGCTCTCCTGACCAGATGAAGTCAAATCACACCTGCACATTCTTCTGCTTTGCTTCTCTCCACCTCCACCAAGGACGTTCTGCTTTCAACCCTTTACATTTGTTTGTTTGTTTGTTTGTCAGGAGAGTTTAGAAAAACCTATTGACTGGATTACCAATAAACCTGGTGGAAGGATGAGACGTGAACCAAGAGACAAACCATCACATGTTGGCATAGATCCGGATAAAGGGTCAGAACCAGGAAGATGTGAGAGATTAATTAAAAACATTTCTTAGAGGATCATTTAATGGAGGGGTCTTCAACGTTTTTCAGGCCAAGGACCCCCAAACAGGTGGAGAGATGGAGCAGGGACCCCCTACTATATATATTGTATAAAATTGTGTTTTATATTAAACTGGGCCTAGTGCCATGTATAAACATAACTACCCTGATATTGTGCATTCAATACTAAGCTATTCAAATATTACACGGGTTCATATATTCATGTTTTTAATTTAAACATGTGCAAGGTACAGGTTGGCCATGCCACTGCCATTTATAGTAAACATACATCTTGCATACAACACTGAGCTATTAAAGTAATTCACAGATTCATGTTTTTATTTTAAACATACATGTAGAAGAGACAGTGAATCCTCATCTGTGGATGGCACACATACTCCCACATTAGTGAGATGTCGGACCCTGATGGGTAGCACACAACTTATCTAATCTTGGATGGATGGAGATTGTCAGGCAGAGGGTCAAATCTGCCTCACAATATGTTGGATGCATGTTAATGTGTATTGAAAGACATTTAAATTCGTGAAAAAAAAAAAAAAAAAAAATTAAAAAATTGCCGTACCTCTGCGGACCCCCTAGGGGTCGCGGACCCCCTGTTGAAGACCTCTGATTTAAAGGATCTTGATGAAAAAGATCCTGTGTGTCGAGGGAACAGATATTTATCTTTTATCTAACGGTCAGATGCTTTTGTCCAAGACTTTGAAACATTGTCGATCTTCAGATGCAGCTTTTGAAGGAGACTGAACTGGGACCAGTGTGATGAGGGCTGTGGGAACAGGTGTGTGCAGCCTCAGGTTCATAAAGAGCTCACAGAGACAGACACACAACCCCACATGACCCAGCGGTAGATCAGACCTTCGTGAGACATATTATTAATACTTTGAAGTAATCGGATAATTCATAAACACGTCCCATGTCATCCTCTGTGACTTTGTTTCCTCACCGGTTCCGTTGATTTGAAACAAAGTCGAAGGACTCAAGGTCAAACCAAGCAGCCGTTATCCACGAGTTCACGTTCACAACAAGACGTACACAACGCTCACGCCTCTAATCTCTTTCTCTTGAAGCCGGTAACTAAATACGTTTGTAGCTTAATGGAGCTTGACAGGTCGTTGTGTGTGTGTGTGTGTGTGTGTGTGTGTGTGTGTTTGTATGTGTGTGTGTGTTGGGGGAGGGGGGGTGTGATGTAGAGTTCAGTGCACGTGTGATGGGGTGAGATGGAGAAGACACGAGTTCTGATCCAATCTGAGGTTTCTTACTAGGTTTGAATTTTGAAAACTCGCACAAAAAAGTGGCATCAAGAGACAAGATGCAGGAGAGAGAGAGAGAGAGAGAGAGAGAGAGAGAGAGAGAGAGAGAGAGAGAGAGAGAGAGAGAGAGAGAGAGAGAGAGAGATAATGGTCGTGACAGGTTTATAGGATCCCCTGGAGTTCTCCATCTCGCCCCCCCCCCCCGAGGGAGGGGCTCACATACCAACACCTCCTGGGGTCCGAGTGTGTGTCTGTGTGACCCAGAGCAGAGATTTAGGCCCCTGTACTCCATCAATAACAAAATGGCTTCATCTTGTGGGGTGGAGAGACACACAGACACACACACAGACACACACACACACAGACGCACACACACACACGGCAGTAGATATATAGGCACCAGTGAGTGTCGGTCTGTGGGAGGACCATGTACCCATAAGAAGTTAAAGCCTTCCCAGGAAATCAGAAACGTATGCCTGCCCCCCCGGTGGTCCTCGGTGAGGAGGAGAACTCCGAGTCTCCCAGAACCAACCAGCTCCTCTCGCTCCGCTTCATCCCTTCTTCTCCTCTTCTTCTCCTCTATTCTTTCTCGTTCTTCACGATACAAACCATAGACTGTCTCCACCTCATCCCATCGTAGAGAAATCTATCTGAATTATCCCGGGTACAGACGCCACCATCTCACTGCACTGACCACGGAGCTGTGGCGTTGAGATTCCACTGATCCCAGCTCGTTTAGTGGCTCTTAAAGGAAACAGGAGATGACACACGGATTGGTTTATTGCATGTTGGGCCCAGAATAGACCTGTAATGATGATTAAGAGACGGACGGAAACTCGCTGTTCCGACTTCGCTGCGTTTTAAGTGTTTTGACGTCAGAATGTGGAAAAAAAACATGGATGCCATCAATAAAGACGTGTTGTATTTAAGTGTTTACAGCGTTTAGATATCACCTCGACCTCGACAACAGCTCTCACCACGTTCCTGGAGCAAGAAACCCTTTTTCCACCGGTGAGAGCAAAACTGGCAAATGGGAGATTTGGAACGAGGCCGATGTGATTTAATAAAAGTTTGTGAAGACACAGAAAGTGATTCTACGTGCGGTTCATTATCAGATCGTGAAGTTCACCTCATGCACAGAGACTGAAACACAGTCACAGTGAGCAGGTGCTGTAAATCTACGGTTAAGAGATTTTCTACAAATTGACCTTTGCAGACGAACCAGCAGATGTGCGGCTGCAGTTATGCCCAAACAAGAACTTCCACCACGTCAGGGTCCTGATGGAATAGAGATTGGTTTTTGGTCTGGATGTCATATTTTTTAATGTTAAAACAACACGTTCAGAACATCTGTCCAGCTTAAGCACGCGTCACACAGATGTGGACAACTGGACTTAGTGAAAACTTTTTTATGACCTCCTGTCTGTGTTTGTTTGCTTCCAAGGTAAGATGACGCAAAAACTGCTGGATGGATGAATATGAAACTTGGTGGAAGGAAGGAAGTGCAGAGAGTTAACTCTTTAAATTAAAGATCCAGGATTGTTTTCAATTTCTATAAATCGATTTATTTATGGATTTATTGACATTGACACTGTTGAATTATTTGAATTCTGGCTAAATTGATATCGACGAGTTTGAGCGAGTCGGTGCAGATCCAAATAAAAACTCATTTCAATAACTGTTGATTCGATCTGCTGAGTTCACCTCAGGTTTGTGGTGAAGTGTCATCGAGCAGGAGTCAGACGCTCAAGTCTCTGAACCTCTGAGGTCACTGGACCCCACTTTAACATCTTTGCTGTATTTATTTTCCTTCTGCCTCCATCGCGCCTCTTTATCCTCTTCTTCTCCTTTTCCACAATGCTCCTTTTCTCCGATGTCTCCATGCATAGACCTTCAGGACATGCTGCAGATAATTCATAACTCGTAGACCCTGATAGCGGCTTTGAAAAGGGAAAGTTGCTCGCAGCACAAAGTCTGGGCCCGTTTAAGAGCCTGTAAATGATGCACAGGTCGACCTCTCAACTCTGCCGACCTTTGACAGCGGGGCGACGTTTCCAGAGATTATCTTCTCCGCTCTGCTCTTTTCCACGTGGGTGAAAGACGAGAGGAGTGTGTGTGTGTGTGTGTGTGTGTGTGTGTGTGTGTGTGTGTGTGTGTGTCGAGCAGCAGTGATTCACAGCGGAGGACACACTCTCTCAGAGACTTGGGGGCGCAGTCAGTCACGCTAAGCCCCGCGAAGGAAAGGTGAAGCCTGTTATTTATCAGCGTTGTGAGGTTTCACCAGTAAAAATGTGCAGAGATTCAAACCTCGGAAGACAAACGGCAGAATGATAATTCAAATGAGGAGAAATACAATAAACACTGAGAGCTTTTTAGTTTAGATTTCTGTTTTCTTTAAACTCTGCTGGTGTTTTCAACTGTCGGAGGAGACGTCACCTGATTTACCGTGAATATAAACTCCAGATCTTCCCCAGACTTTGGGTTCGGGAGGAATCGTTGACTGTAAATAAAGATGGACGACATGACACCTCCGGAAAAAGAAAGTCAAGCCGTCTTGATCGCCCCCTGGTGACTGACAGCAGTACAGATCATAAACCCACCTCCTCTATGTTAATGGATGGGACCAAAACAAAAAGTCAGAGCACAGGGTAAATAAACTATTTGTCTTTATACAGTCTATTGGGGGAATGGATTTAAAAATTATATTCCACCTATCTTAAACTCTGATGAAATAGACATTTTGATAAATAAAAAAAGACGTCAAGGTTTCATCCAATTGTCCAACGGTCAGAAAAGAACATCTGTTCTGTTCATTAACAAACAAATCATGACAGGGCTTAAATTCAGTCAGACTCTAAAAGTAAAAGGATCAAAAATTGGCTCAAATCGTTCAGATAAAAACTCTTCGTATATGGTCGCTGTTGTTTCGCTTGTTCTTTCTTTTAACTCAGAGATTTAAAACTCCAGAGGACTTTAAATTGACTTATTTTAAGACAAATGCATTTTAAACAACTATTAAAAACATAAACAGATAAAAATAGAAGCAGGGTAAAGACAGAAACCAGCATCTAAATACAGTTCATTTAAGTGGATTCTAATTTAAACATTTAAGTACCAGAATAGAAAAGAGAAAACAGTTCTGCTGATGAATACTATTTACGGAGTTTAACAAATATAAGGTAACGTGTATTATCTCTGTTAACAATGTCGATATAACGGCTCAACTGTACAAGGGGAGTCAGGAGGAGCAGGATCCTCTTTCTCCATAATAATCTGCTCATTTAAGTATTTTTACAGGGCCGGTGCAGCAGCTGCACTTCTTCACCCGGAGACGGCTCCGTCCACTCACTGTGCCAGGACTGCACTCAGCAGACGTCCTCTATCCACTGCACCGTTTAATACGACTTCCCGGCCAGATTTACTGTGATGGCTTTTGAGGCAAAGAGGTATAATGTGACAAAACATGGCCCTGTAACCCCGGGATATTCAACAAGGTTTAGTGGCGAGACCCATTTAGCTGGAGGATCGGCAAATATACTGCTCTCCTCCTTTCTCATGTACAGAATTTCAATAAAATGGGGCAATAAATCAGGATTGGATTTAGAGTTCTTTAAGAGGGGGGGGTCGCAGCGATGGAAAGGTCGTTGGTTTGAATCCCTGGACCGGTGAGTTTGTGTTCATTTCTTACAGATGGGTGAAATTTCCTCTGTGTAAAATATACGTTCACCATGAAGAAGAGCTGAGCTGCAGGCGACTGGTGAACGTTTGTTTCTATCATTGACTGCTCGTGAAAATGAAAACTGGGACTGTTCAATACTACGAAGCTGTCCACAGACATGTTAACTTTATCTGTAATAATTAGGGCTGGGCAAGTTAACTCATTTCAATCGAGTTAACTCAAGTGATGAGTTAACTCGATTTATTATTTTATCTCGCATTAACTCAGGTTTGATTATTTATTGTTTTATTGTGAAAGTCAGGCTTTTATTTTGTGAAAGTCTGTTGCTGACTGCTGCAGAACAGGAAAAAAGAAAATAATTGGCGGATAAACAATCGAGTTAACTCATCACTTGAGTTAACTCGATTAAAACGAGTTAACTTGCCCAGCCCTAGTAATAATAACAACTTTAAATGTAGAGTAACAAAGTGCTTTACAACTCACTAGCTCTGGCTCTGACACTTCCTGTACACGACAAATTTAGATTAGTAATAAATGTCCAACAGCTCATAAGTTTGGTTTGATGCTATATAAAATTGGTTGAAACGAGCATCATGATTGACAGCTGAGACTGACGTGTGATTGGTCGAACGGTTGCATCGGCAGGATCTGGAAACCACGCCTCCATCCCACCATCACTGACGCCAAAGTGTGTCGTTGCTGCAAGATGTTCATACTGCAGGATATTTTGTAGCGGGAGGAAGTGGAGACAGGTCGTCCATCTTTATTATCAGTCTATAGACTCAGCAGGTGACAGACGGACAGAACCCTGACGTGTACATATATACGTTTATATATGTCGGCAGTGAGTTTCATCCCCACGTTTCCCTCCTCTCATCCTCTGAGGCTCTAACATCAGATCACGCCCTGTGCTCGGGGACACGCTGATGGAATGTGAATGTCAGCGCTCTCTTTATTTACTCTCCATATAAAACACTGAGCAGTAATTAACAGCAGGTATCCTCCCCAGCCAGAGGGTAATTGACTGTTTCAAAAAGGCAGCACTTCATAACCCAGGATGTGTGTGTGTGTGTGTGTGTGTGTGAGGGAGAGAGAGAGGCGGAAACTGTATGTGAGAGAGAATCTAAACCTGTGTGTGTGTGTGTATTAAAATTAACTCTTTTATATTCCTCCCCTCCCACACGGCTCCTCCCCTGCGCTCCCTTCCCTCCCAGTGAGGATAAGGGTCACCAGTGGTGGGCACAGCCACTCAAACGCTCCAGATTTCTTTATGAGCGCATTAACATTCAGGCGTATTCATTATCAGTAAGTGTAGTAAGATGGACCGAGCGGGGACCTTGTGCCACCACTGAGACGAGCGCGGCTCATTTCACGTACGTGAGCAGAATGTCGGAGGGATTAGAAAACAGGGAAATTTAACAAAATACTCTTCAAACGGAAAAATAAGCTTAATAACAACAATAATATTTATCTATTGATCTCCTTTTCCAACATGCTCAACTCAAGTTTTGAGCAGGTGGCAGCTCTGTCCTTCAAATTCAATTATTCACATTAATAACCACAGCTGGATATTGAACCTGAGACACAAGAGGCTGCAGCCAACAAGGTGACTCCGGTCAAGTTGGGTATTCAAGACCTTTCTCTCCACAGCGGGCAGAGACGGTACTAGGGGTAGTCATAGGGCACAGGATGATAAGATGAGAGTACTTCAAAAATACTTACATAATATACTTGATCTACAGGACGTAGTAAATAGCAGTTAAATAAAGCAGCAGTTAAAGTTTGATGTAATTTACAGTGAAAAAGGTGAAATTACTACAAAAAGTTGCGTTGGCCGTTTTGAAATCACGCAAATACGTCACAGATATTTTAGGTTCTTCTTTACAAAAGCAAAATACAATTTCTGTTATGTTTTATAAACCTTTTAGTTGATAAAACAAACATATTTGATGTGTGGGTGACTTGTTTTTGTCACCTGAACACAGTCAGAACATTGACTTTTTCCTAATCATCTGCAAGGATCATTAGATTTATTTCTACTTTTGGCCTTTAAGTAAAGCAACCAAACTTCTCTTCCTCCAGATTGATCCCCTTCACCTGTAAATCCTCACGTGTTCCACCGGTGCAGCCGTCGAGTTAACGAGCAGCCGAGTGTTCAGCTGCTTCACGTTTCACAGGGAACATAAAGTTAACGAGAGGCTTGTTAGAATGTGTTAATTGGACTGTGCATGTTCGTTTTAATGATTTTTTGTTAATTACAGTTAAGGGCTCTAATTGTTATCTCTTAATTTATGTTAATTGGTGTTAACGGAGCCTGTGTATCAAGTCGTAATTACAACAACAACAACAGGAGCAGCAGAGACAACACGCTGTCGACCTCCGGATTAGAGTTCCTCTGAGACACGCCGCCCTGATTAGCCATGAAGCTAATTGATGTTAATTAGCATGTTAACAGTCACCGGCCGGTTTAACTGTGGCAGCAGCGTCTGGTCACAGCTTTTTATTTGTTTGGCTTCTCGCCGTGAAATGCTTGATGTGCTGTGAACACACGAGTGCAGTGAAACAACTGCAACTCGAGATATTTAGTTGTCTAGGTACATTGATGCTTATTTAAAAAACTGTGACCTGATGTAACTTTGTAAATGAATGATGAAATGTGAACTTTAAACCAAACGTTTTATTTGTATAGATATGATAATTCATACAATATAATATAATAACATATAATTAGAATAGTAACAATCACTTTTACAAATAAAACACACTAACGACTATTTATTGAGCTTTAAAGTATAAAGGAATAAGTAATAACTATAAAGTAAATCCTTCAGAACAAGTTAACAATAATTCCCTACTTCGAACTTGAACAAGTCCAACTATTTAAGAAAACTATTAACGTTAGCACATCTGGCTGCTTCTATAGAATGCTGCATGTGTGTGTCTGACCCATAACTACAGACACAGTAGCATCTGTTAATACCTCTGATGGGTCAGTTGTCAGTTTTCCGTCTTTTGGGAAGACGCAGTCGCTCTGTGTTGAGAAACTGTTCGATCTTGGAGATCTGAGCTCTGAAGGAGGCCTGTTGCTCCTCCCTCTCCTGAGAGAAGGAAGGTTCCAGGTCAGGGTCGGAAACAGGAGCTGCAGCTCTGCTACACCTGAAGAGGAGAGATGAACATCAGCCAGTTCTACACAGATGGATATATTTCTACTGATACAGCTCTTTGAGATGAAACTCCGAAGTGAAGCATCACAGATCGAGCTTCATTTGTAACACAAACACAACTGAACACAGGATATTACGAATTTAAATCATTATGAATTTATTTCTGGTTCACAGACAGGGACACAATCTTACTGTACAAGGGTAAATGGGGGGGGGGGTCTTACCCTGTAGTGGTCGTCCATGACAACCCACTGACGGTGCTGAAGGAGGTCGAGACTGGAAGAGAAGGGATCGACAGAGAAGCTCTGCTCTCCTACAGGAAAAACAATAATAATCATAGAAGTCAAACATCTACAGCAAAACAGCCCAAAGTTTGTTTCATGTTTCAGGAGCATTTTTTCAAAAGCACATTTAATTCCTGCTCAAGCCTCCTGAGGAAAGTGAAATGTTCTAGTGAGAAGCACATTAAACTGATAAACAAATGCAGGGCAGACAATAACCAGTGGCAATGATATGTAACAATATCCAGCCCGGAGAAAGTAGCCAGACCCAGGCTGAACTCTGTGTGACATTCCCACTGTTCCCAGTCCACAGAAAACAAGGCTCCGGCCTTCACTTCAATTTGTTAAACTATCAGAGAGAGAGGGGTTTTTTTTCTCCTGGTACTCGATGCTTGTTGCACTTTATCTCCCTCAATTGCCGGCACCTGGATCTTATAAAGCCCCAGTGACAGTTTGTGGTGATGGTGACAAAGGAGGGAACGAGAGCGTGTGAGCGAGAGCGAGAGCGAGAGTGAAGCGGAGAATTAAAAAGAGCGAGAGAAACGGCCAGAGAGAGAGAGAGGGGAGAGAGTGAGTGAGTGACAGACAGATGATGAAGTGAGGGAGGAAGAGAGAGGGCGAGGGGATGGATAAAGACTGAGTGGGGGAAAGAGGAAAGGCACCCGGGCGTCATTAGTTCATTTTCTTCCACAGGCCGTTCATCCTCTGCTCCTTCAACACACGTCAGCTTCGTCCTCTCACTCAACACGTGACTTAACATTTGTCAGAGTTCTTCATTTCTAAAACAACTCTGAGATATCATGTGCATTACGTTCACTGTGTTGACCCGAAGTTAATATTAGATCACTCTCACATTCTGAGCTCGGGGTGATGTCTCGCCCTGAAGAGGAAAAGTCAGTGTGATGTAAAAGACACGTTTGTAAAGCTTTAGCACAGATTTCCCCCGAGGTTCAGTCAGACACATTCTATAAGATGATGCAGCTCAGGAGCCGAGGAACAGAGAACAACCTGCAAGCCATTTATTTGATAGAGAATCTTTTTTATAAACAGTCAATCTGACTTCCTCTGAGGCAGATTGTACGTTTACAGCAAACTGTGGCAGGTTCCTGCTCCAGGTTACGGTTTAAACTGTGACCAAACTCGGACTTGAGCTGCAGCTGTTGAAATTAAATTTGCCACAAGGCTTTAAGTTGAATTCAGACAATTGGGAATCGGTAATAAATCGCATAATCAGGAATTAATCAGTGTTTTATCTCTGTTGCCCCTGTGTTTCTATTGGATGTTGATACCTCTGTCCATTTGTTTGTTTGTCAGCCAGATTACGCAAAAACTATTTAAACTACTTTTGATGAAACTAGGTGGAAAGACGGGACATGGACAAAGAAAAAATATATAAATAATGAATATAAAGATGGATGGGAAAGCTCCAGGCTTAGCTAAACCCCTCTTCTTCCATGTTAGCTGATGGGACTAATCCAAAAAGCCAAAGTCAAATTAACTTTTCTCAAAGATGGTTTCTGTCATTTCAGGTAGCTCTTTTCACACTGAAGATTGTTCCAAGTGTTTCGTGTTTGTGATCAATTTGAATTTAACATTTGGTTATTTGAGGATATGATAACAGGTATTTGATAGAGAATCTTTTTATAAACAGTCAATCTGACTTCCTCTGAGGCAGATTGTACGTTTACAAAAAACTGCGGCAGGTTCCTGCTCCAGGTTACGGTTTAAACTGTGACCAAACTCGGATGTGAGCTTAAAATGATGAAATTAAATTTGCCACAAGGCTTTAAGTTGAATTCAGACAATTGGGAATCTGTAATAAATCGCATAATCAGGAATTAATCAGTGTTTTGTCTCTTTTGCCCTTGAAACTTGGTGGAAAGACGGGACATGGACAAAGAAAGAATATATAAATAATGAATATAAAGATGGATTTGACAGCTCCAGGCTTAACTGCCTTACAGAACATAAACCTCTCCTCTTCCATGTTAGCTGATGGGACTAATCCAAAAAGCCAAAGTCAAAGGAACTTTTCTCTAAGACGGTTTCTGTCATTTCAGGTAGTTCTTTTCACACTGATGAATGTTCATGTTTCGGATCAATTTGAATTTAACATTTGGTTATTTGATGATATGATAACAGGTGAAAATGTCTTGATTGACAGACTCAGGATATTTTGGCTTCATTTCTAGATCGTGGGAGGAAGTGGACGCGTCTTCCATCTTTATCTACAGCCTATGATTCGGAAAAAGGGGCGAATCCAAGATTTTCTTTTACCATCTTTAACTTTGTGAGATGGAGGATGTTTATTTTAATAAATTCATATTTATCCCAGGATATAATTCATGGACCTTAAACAAATCAGGCACATTTAGAGGATTGATATCAGTGAGTGTGTCTAACACACCTTGACTGACTTTAAGGCGACTGTTTGTGGAGATAAGCTCTCTACTCAGTAACATTCTTGTTGTTTAGTGTGAGGAATACTTTGGATTATGAGTTTTTGAGTACAAGCTGTCCTGAGAGTCTTCCTTCACCACAGGTTCTGTTACTGACCGTTTCTGCTGCCGTGGTCTGGTCCAGAACTTTCCACTCTCCCTGCCGCTGCCTCGCGGAGGAAGCTGTGTTCCCAGAGACACTGGAGGCATTCAACAGATCCGACGCCCCGGTAATCACCAAGGGGACTGAGAGGAATGAGGTGAGATGGCAGGAAGGTAAGAATGACTGATTGTTAGTGAGGGTGAGACATACAGATGTACCATAACTGCATGAGTTGTTATTTTAACTGCAGGGATCATACAGGCCCAACCTTTGCTGTGTTTGCTCGTAGGGAACATGGTGAATCTGCTGGGAGGAGGATTGAGGCTCTTGTTCTGCTCGGATCCCTGAAAAGGAACCAATGTTTTCAAGAGACACTGATTAACAACCCGAAAGTAGAACTAGAACTTGAACTAAGAAAATGAAAACACATTTTTTTAAATAAAATCTAACCTGATATATTTGGTAATAACTACTTTATACTTTAAATTAGTTTATATAGTTGAACTACTGAAAGATTGTCATCACGGCCTCTACATGGCTTCAGTTTCTTGATTTTACTACCTGAGCAAACTGATGCAGGACTGAGACCAGATCGAAAGACGACCTGGGTCCAGCTGAGGGGACGGACGTCTTCAAGTGAGTCTCACTTCTATTGGTCTTTTCACTTCCTGCGACTTCTGGTTTGTCATTTTTTGTTTGGTCCGGACGTTTGCCAGATTCAACGTCTTCAGTGTCCATCGTGATATCGACACAGACGTCCTTTAAATGATCTTTCATCTGTATAATCTCACTGTCGCAGTTTTCTTGTGTGTCCACATTTGCCTGACGTTCGCTCTTTGCACCAGAATCATCTTCATCCAGAATCAGAGACTTGCTCTGTCCCTTCTCTTGCTCTGAGATCTCCTGACTTTGAGGAAATGGCTGTGGTTCGACAGATGCTCTCACTAATTCACATTCTTCACTCGCGTGTTTATGACTGGATTCATCTGTTTGCTTCACGTCCCTGTTAAAGCCAGAGGGATTATTCTGTTCTGATTGTGCTGCAGTCGTCTCCAACTCGCTGATACTGATACTAAAGTCTGTTTGAGCAGCTGAAGGAAGCACAGCAGAGCCACAATCACTCAGAGGCTCAGCTGCTGATTCGTCGGCTGGCGTCTCTCCTGGGGTTTTCTCAGAGACTTGATGACTTGGATTCGGCAGCTGAGTGAGCAGCTCGGCGTCTGGAGTTTGAACCTCAACTTGTCGGACTTGAGTGACGGATTCAGGCCCATGATTCTCACTTCTTCGGCCTTCATTGGGACCCAGGGCGGAGAGAAACTGTCCTCTCTCTGTCCCACATCCCTTGTTCACATGTGTGGAGTCAGCGTCCTGCTCAGTGGATTCCTGACAGCGACTCTCCGGCCGGTGGGAGGGCTCAGAGACAACCAGTGGTGTCTCAGCGTCCATGAAGTCAACGACCTGCAGGGTGTTGCTCTTCTCCGAGGAGCAATCAGTGCTCGTCTGGGTCGGTATCTGTGCTGCTGGTGTCTGCTCTCCTGTCTTTCCTCTCTGCTCTGCCCCGTCTGACCCTTCGTCTCTGGTTTCACCCTCAGAGCTTCTGGTGTCCTCAGCTTCCTCCGCTGACCGCTGGCCGTCCTCTCGTCCGTCTGCAGGACCCGTTGTTTCGGCCATGAGAGTTCCTCTCTTCTCTGCAGTGCTCCGTCCATCTTTTGCATCTTCTCCTTGGACGTCTTCTCCATCCTGCTGCAGCTCTGTAACCGTTTCTTCCAATTTTTTGTCCTTTTCTTGTCCCTCATCATCCTTCTTTCCATGTTTTCCCTCATTCATCTCCGTGCTAATCACAAGATTATCATCAGAGGCAGAGGGTGCCATATGAATAGATTCTGAAATGACACCAGCATTCGTTAAGTGCTTGTTCAACCTAATGGTGTCATTGGTTGTTGTCACAGAATGACTGCAGGAGCTGGAGAGGTTGTTGGTGACATGTGGACGTGTAAACAGATCTGGAGAGTTTGGGGTTTCTTGTCCTGTAAGAAAATACAACGTACACTTTAAGAAAATAACATTTGTATTCATGCTGCTTGTAAAAATTACAGTTTATCAGTTATAACATAAAATGCTGAATTCTCAAATTCAGACAAGTGATAAAAGGTGTTTTTAACTTTGTTTACAACAACTATCCAAGGTGCGTTTTGTGGCTTTTATTAATACTTGAACTTGATCCCTTCTCCCATCTTTGTCTATAACAAAAAAACTATTGAACAGGTGAAAAGTGAAGTTATAACTAAACACATATCTGCAGCCTAGATAACCAATTACAAACATGAGCTGAGTATCAACTTTGGCTCCTACATCTACTGCCTGTTTATTTGTAGCTGGCTGACCTTCAGTCGCTCCAGTGGCAACGAGCTCCGTCACAGATCCTGTGTGGTCGAGACCTTCTGGTCGTCTCTGAGAGGAGGCGGCGTGCTGCAGGCGGCCGAGGATCAGAAGCTCATCGCTGGGTTCGATAGGAAGGACGACCTGGGTGGAATCGCTGAGGCGGCTCCGACTTTGGTTTCTCGTCTTGGTAGAGAAAAATAACAGAACAAGTCACATTCATCCAGAACTTCTACAGGACCTGCTTTTTCCATAACACATAGTTTTTACTCTGACAGAAGAGTCGTAAGGTGCAATGTAGGGTTCAGTGTCTTGCCCAAGGACACTTCGGCATGCAGACTAGAGGAGACAGGGTAAGAACCATCGACCTTCTGGTTAGAGGACGACTCACCTTTCCTCCTGAGCCACAGAGTTTAAATGTAACTGAAACAGCTTTGTCTTTGTATGCATACGTGTATTTATAATGACAATATGTTGTGTCTGGCATGGGTGTGTGCCTGTGTCTGTGTGTACCTCTAATTCCAGTATGTGCTGTGCCTGCTCTTTAGACAGCAAGGACACCTCCGTGTGTTTCTCATGAAGCTCGTCGAAAGCCTCCTTCGCCGATCGAAGCTCCTGCCGTTCGCTCTCGATGTCGTCCAGAAACACTTTCTTCTGTTTAACACAAACATGCACGTTAAAGACACGACGTAGATTCATCAGTAGTTTCCTGACATGACGTATTTAACCTGTCAGATGGTTCAGTGACACTTCAAACGACAGCTTCTCTTCTACCTCTTTGTCCCAGCTCGTCACGGAGGCGGCGTGGCACTCCATCAGTCGGGCCACCTTATCTTCCAGAGCCTTGCTTTTGTCTCGCATCACTTCGTGTTCCTGCTTAAGGGCCTGCAGTAAAATTAATCACCCATGGGATTTTTAATGCAATACTAAATTTTTATGTGTTTATTTAACGTGAACAGAGGGTCTTAAACAGGGCAGAGGAGAGAGAGGGCTTCCTGCTAATACAAATCAGTTGGCTTGTGACACTTTAATCCTGATTTTAATAATTTAATGAATGAACGGGTGAATTGAAAAGAAGAAGGGGGGTACAGAGAGAAGGAAAGAGAATAATAAACTGTGAGGCCGTAAATGGAGAATAAACACACTAACTATCATTCAGTTGCGGAGGGGATCACATTCACTAATGTTCACATTCACAGATGTTCACGTCGTGATATCACATTCATCACATTTACGAGAAGAAACGATGGCCGTCATTTATTTCCGTCCTCGTGTAAATTCTCTCCATAATCATTTAAATGGACCCTGAAAAATTCCTTGCGTTTTCAGATTCTGTTGGTGGTGCATGAGCTTGACTGGAGAGAGAGCCCCCCCCCCCCCATTACCATTCAAATCCATGGCTTAACAAATAAACCCTGGTGGATATAAACCAAATAAAGTTAAAAAAGGGGGAACAAGTCAAAAGTTACAGCTTTGAGTTTAGAGTAGTTTGCCTAGAAACTGTTCCAATCCACACACCTTCTCAGAAATAAAGTTTAATATAATTTTTTAATGCTATAATGCTCTGGTTGCTTTTCAGTGCTTTAAACAACGTTGAATAAAACACAATAATAAAACACAAATTCTACTGTTATTGTGTTTTGCTGTTACGGTTTTTAGTTTTTGCAATTATGCGTTTGTTTTGTTTCCGAGTTTGTGTTAAAATTCAGTTAATAAATCCCGACAAATAAGGTGGATTCAAGCTCTTTATATACTTAAACATATAAAATATATTGTTTATATATTTATCCACTAATGTGTCTTTGTACAAACTAGAATAGGAGGAGGAACTCTGGTACCTGCTGCTGTTCTTCTTGTGTCTGCAGCTCCAGCTCGACTCTGTTCACTGCCTGTGTCTGACTCAACAGAAGCTGCTGGTTGTGCTGCAGAGAAATCATTAACCTCTACACAAACACACACAGACACACAATATAATGTTAGACAATAGCATCCCAAAGAACACTACATATACTACATCACAGTTACAGGAACGACCAGGGTTGGAGTCAGAAATCCTTTTTTCTTCCGTAGCGAAGATCAGTTTAACGTGATGGTCACATGTGGTTTCCTTATTTTTAATTTACCTGCTTTTCTGCTCTCACAGCAACGTTCTCCTCCTGGAGTTTCTTGATAATTTCAGTTTCCTAAACATGTGACAGAAGTGAAGAAAACAATGAATTATGTTAATGTTTGATGTGATGTTTTGTTAACTGGCACATAGACTATATGACATTAAATAACAGTATTTATATTCACTGGTGGTCACGTACCTTCCTCAGTCTCTGGTGCAGTTTCTCTACATGCTGCTCTGTGCCTGTTTGACCGTGGTGGAACTTGTCATGTGTGACCGACATCATCTTGGTTTTAATCAGCTTGGTATTCACCTGCTCCAACTCCTGACAAGGAGAACAAGGTACTGGCAAACATTTCTAAAGTACAAAATGATCTGAGGGCACTGTTTTCGAAGTGGTTTTAAATTCCAGGTCAGGTCTCAGGACTCCTAGATTGGTTCTAGAACTGCACTTTATGGGTTTAGAACATTTGAAGGTTTCTTCATACTGTACCTTCTTCATGGCCACAATGTTTGCTTCTTGCTTTTCATTTGCAGAAGTTAGTTTCTTGTTGATTCTCATGGCCTCATCCACTGCAAAGAAGGCACATGGTAAGGGACCATCATTTATAATGATCTGACATGGCTGTGACTTAGTGGCACAAGGTCAGACAGGAAGAGACCTTTACAAATCAAAGAATATAACTTTCTATCCATTCATTAAAGAGAAACTTTATATCTGCAGGAAATAATGCAATGTTGAGAATTCTAAAAATCCTTTGTTATATAGTGTTTTAAATGGTTTCTAGCTCATTCTGCATACTCTTCAATAAAGTGAACACTACATAAGGTAGGTACTGTAGAACATTGTTAGTGTATTTATATTTGATTGTATTCTTGCACAATAGTGGAGCTTGTCAACAAACAAGGCATCTATTGTTACAACATGAATATATCGGCCATTCTGTGTATCCATCCATCCTTTACCATTTTGCTGTAGTGTCTCATGGCCCTTCTTGACCATGGCACACTGCCTGGACAGAGCACTGAATCGTTTCTCCACCTCCCCGAGCTGGTTCAGGTGACTGTCCTTCGACCTGCTCTGCAAGGAGAGTTTCTGCTCCTGCGGAATTTAAACAAGGAAAAAAGCACTTTCTATTGAGAGACAAATTAAACAAAGAACATTTGGTTAGACGCCATTAGAGCTGTAATTTTGGAACTTTGTGAAGTGAGATTCAAACACATTCTGAATTCTGTGTGGGAGTAATTCATGCTTTATACATTATTTTTGCAGTATTTTACTCAACTTAAAGTGTATAGTGATAATTCTTAGAGCCTTCTTGTGTTTCTCCATTCCTCCACACAATAGATAACAAATATCTGTTTTGTTTTAAGATTATTTATGTGTGGTTTCCAACTACATTTATTATGAATAGCATGCGTACATCATTTTCATTTTGAATCAGAGGTGCTGGTGTGCGTTATCCTGCTGCTTATCCCTGCTACTGGTCTTTATCGGAAGCTAAGCTCGCGAGCTGCCGGCTCTAATGCCGTCTGTCAAATGTTCCATGCAGCCTGCTCAGTTTAAAGACTTCCACAACACAAGAGGAGGCAGAAGGCAGAGGCACAGTTTGTCCGACACTGAACACGACAGTGGAAACAGCTGTCAGGTGATTGAGAGCTTGTGCTTTAACACAGCGAGCATCCGTCTCTCTCAGTGGGATGAAGGGTATCAAGCCGGCTCATGCCTCAGGGCCTTTTATCGCTCCTCAAACTGTCATTACAGTTTGATTGTCTGTATCAAGCTGATCAGATTCTTTTCCCACTCGCTCATTTCACTCTCATTCTCACTCCCTCCGCTCCTCCTCTACAACACGCCGGCGCTCGTCCACTCCCTCATTCTGCTGAGCCACTGTTATGAGGAGAAGGTTAAACCGAGCGAGGCTCAGTTATAAAATATTTTAATAGAGATATTTTCTCTGCTGTGCTGGCAGTTCAAAGTGTCACACACTCCCTATCTGTTACTCCTGATGAGCTCTTCCCTCCGAACCCATCCCTCCTTAGCACCGTTCCCTCATCCTCCTCTTTTAATTCTGCTCACTCCCACCAGCGCTCTGTCAACAGTTTGTGTAAGTGGAAGATTCTTCCTCACCAGCTCCTTTGATTTCTTCTCCAAGTTGAACTTCAGCAACTGTAAAACAGCAGTAAAAGAAAATCAAAAAAGATAAAGGCTTTCTGTTGCGGTCAGCAATGCATTGTGGGTTATATTGCGTGAATTGAGAGTTTCAGCACAGTCACCGAAGATGCATCATATTTCGTATTTATGCACATACAAATAACAATTAGTATAATTATAGACTGTTGAGTTCATCATCATTTAGGATCAGCCACTTTTTCTAAACTTGAAATTAATTCAGAGTTGAAATATATATTACATAAAATGAAATAATGTATATTATAGTAAATATTTCTGTGATATTTATTATTTATATAAAATGCCTATAATACATACATTCAAATAAAACTAAATGTGTTCCCTGTGTATTGATGTGCGCTCGTATATAATGATCTTATTCACTGTTGATTTGTCAAAAGAACACAAACATCAAATTAAAATTCTAAGAGTGCAAAGGTTACAATTATTGAAATGTTTAAATATATTTTAACAACTGCTTTACACAAGCAGCACTTATTAAAACCCAGAGAAGACATTAGATAGAAATTTTAAATTGTTGCAAGGTTGAAATTAATTTAGCTCTTTTTATAGTTTTAGTTGAATATTTGACGGCTTCTTCTTATAATAAATAAAATAAAATAACTGAATAAAGGAAACATGATTTTCTCATATGCAGCAGTGATGGAGGTTGTCAATGCTTTGTATAATAAACATTATAAAGGGATCAGGTTGAATATCTTATATGTATTATATTCAATGTTACATCATATATTATATTGCTATTTCTTTATTTTCCCTTGTTCACTTTATCTAATCTCCTCTAATCCTGTTAACAAAGACATCACATTACATGAGAGCAGGAGACGCTGCAGTACCTTGTTAATTTTAGGATCAAATGACAACCCCCTTTTAAAAATATAGCCTTAATTATCAATACATGTTATGGTTATTCCTCCGCCCCGGGTTATTTATTAACTAACTGCAATGATGGATTATGTGGATTTCATTATGGATTAATTGAACCATACTGTTCCGACGGAGCTCAAATTTGCAATTTAGCAGTTCATCAAGGTACGACAATTAAATCACTTTGGCCCAACTGCCACGTATGGGAAAATGTGTTTAAATTAAAGAAGTCCAGCCGACCGTGTCACAGGAATGAGCCCAAGCGGGCCTCACTTGAGCCAAACACTCCCAGATAGAATATCAAAAACAGTCTCTATTGTCTCTGTAGCACGGTTGGGCTGTTAAAGTGCGCTGGACCATGGGGACGGACGTATATCACCTCTGGGGTGTCAGGCCCGAAGACAAACGCTCTGGGAGCCAGACTGACTCGGGCCTGGGCATCAAAACACTACGTGCCAGAGTCTGGACGGACACGAGCTTTCTTTATATCATCAAACACGCTGGAGTGTTCGAGGGTAAAGATCTGTTTCTACTGATTTTACAGATGAAAGAAAGAAGTAAAGAGAGAAAGGAAGGTGACAGGATGTGTGTGTGTGTGTGTGTGTGTGTGTGTGTGTGTGTGTGTGTGTGGTTGTGTCTTTCATAGGCTCATCTCTAGGGACAGATTACAAACTGAAGAACAATTCATAGGGGACAGTTTGTGTCCAATTGAAGACAAATGTCATGTCACCAATTGGATAAAAAGGTGATTTTTGTGTGATATTCATCGAGTTCCTTTTAGCACTATTGCGGTTGTAATGATTAGATATAAATAATTAAAGTTAATTTGATTAAGCTTTTGTTAGTATCTATCTGTGAGCGCAGACACGAGACTGTTTCCTGCACACAGCACGTTTCAATCAGGTCGTATAAAAATCCCTCCATGAATTACACACAGTCAGAGAGAAGAGTCTGTATAAGTGTTGTACATCTCAGTACCTGCAGCGACCTCAGTTCTTCTTTCAAGTTGTTAATCTCCTTGTCCTTTAACTCAGCACTGACCTGGTATTTCCCCTGAAATGTTATATGATGAGTGACAAACGAAAAGCAGTAAATACTAAAGCACAGCGCGGAGGAATCTGCTCCGAGGGTCAAGATTGTGCAACTGAGATGAGTGAATTTACTGCTCCAGTAAAAACATGAATTGAATAAAATGCTGCGAGTATCTAGTTGACATTTTGGGGGGGGGGAGGCCTCTTTCGTACCTTCTCCTCCTCAACGTTTCGGATTTTGGCCTGAAACTTGAGGAGAGAAAATAAAATGATCAAAAGGATTTTAATGGATTGTGCGACGTCATGTTTAGACATAAATATAAAGACACACCTGGTTCTTCACACTGGTGAGTGACTCCGTGTGCTGATTCACGCCTGTTTCAATCTGATGCTGGAGGGATTCCTGTCACAGGAAAAACAGAAAATCTATTAAAACAACAAATTCATTTGTCTTTTCAAAAAAATAAAATATAATGAATATGATTTCCTATTGTATGTTAGGAAACATATAAATTAAAGATGCTGTGAAGACAATGAAAGTTGAGTCATACCCTTTCCCACTCCAGCTCCTGTTTCTCCAGCACCAGTTTACTGATCTGATCCTCAAAGTGCGTCTCTGCATCCTGCACCACGGAAACACCTCGTTAACTATTTACTGAACAAAGCTCATCCACAGACAGGGTGTGTAAAAAGATGGAGGACATGACGGCTCAAATCATCTTCGACCCTGGTGGGTGGCTGCGGTAAAGGTCCCAAACAAAAGAATCCGATTACACGTGAAATGATTTGTCTCAAAGAAGCTTTCTGTCATTTTCAGAATTTTTTATCACACTGATGTACGTTCAAGTTTTTATATTTCTGTTAAGTTTGGTTTTAATTAGTCAGATGATGGCCGAAAGATTATGATTAACAGCTGAGAATGATTCCAAATTGGTCATGTACATGTTTTTAACACTGCCACTCCATGCCAGATCAACAGCAAGATGGCAACGTTCGAAACCAGGATATTAGGGCTTTATTAAAGAAAATACAGACAAGGTGACCACATCTGATAAATAAAATAACAACACAGTAAATTAAGGTATGAAGACTCAAATTCCATGATATCCTCCACTCCACGGGCAGACAACTCTCTTCTGGCCCAAACTGCAAAGCGCTTTAAGTTTCCTTGGTTCTTTCCTGCGTATCTTTTGAGGAAGCACCCGGAGAAAAGAGGAACATTAGAAGGGAGGTGATATTTATGGAAAGTCATCCCTATCCTCCCTCTTCCCCTTGGATAAGGCAGGTAAAAGTCAATTGCTCTCTATATCCACAGGACTTTTTTATGTGCATGTGGGAGCTGGTTAACTCACTGAGTTTATTTTATAAGTTCCTATTAAACTATGCTACCAGCGTGGCACTGCACTTAAAAGAAAGGAGTGCACAGGAGATAAAGCTGTTACTTTGCCACACAGGAATAATTAGTGTGTGTGTGTTTTTGTGTGTGTGTGTGTGTGTGTACTACTTTTTATACCCTGGTGTGGACTTTAACTGAACATGAGGGGACGTGAGTCGCTCGTGGGGACAAAATGTAGGTTCCCCGACATGCAGAACATAGACTGTGCACAAAGATGCACCTTCTCCCAATTTCTAGAGATGAAGCCCAAAAATCCAAGACGCCAACGCTCGATGACGTCATCTGGAGCCAGAATCTGTGCATCGCTGGAGCCGTGCTATCGAGCTGCCGCCAAAACACGATCTCGACCAACCACGAGTCATTTTAACAGCATCAAATTACTAAGAACTTCCTAATATGACAAACATAATCTTTTAGAGTAGTTTATTTGACGTGCATTTTGACGTTTCAGTGAGCTCCATGAACCGTCTATTAAAATAGGCAAGGAAGGGTTGACCTATACTACAATCAGCCACCAGGGGCTGTCTAGTTTTGGGGAGTTGACATGTCGTCCAGCTTCTACAGTCTATGGTCCAGACTGGTTTTAGTTTTTAAGGTTCAGGTTGTTTTGGGTTAAGGGCAAGATTTAAGATTTAATTGTGAGGGTTAAGCTTAAGGTGCGAGTGAATACATTAAGTAAATGAGTTCTCCACAGTGAATCGTGAACATGTATTTTACAAAGCACACAAAAACTATATAAAACCTGGTAACTCATGTAAATAAAAGTAAGATACTGTACATGTAACTGAAGGTTGGGGGGACACTAAAACCAAATTTATATTTTGCTTTTACTTATTATGGGAAAATTCATGAGGGTTCACATCATATATTTGTCATGGCTGTTCATCTCTTTGCTGTTATATTGCTGTTCTGAATGGATGCTTTTTATGGGGCATTAAAAAAAGGATTTTAAAAAGTCTCTCTCTGTGAATAAAAATGTGAGGGTGTGTTTGATGGTTGAGTTGGAAGAAGTTTCGACCCAGTTTATCCCACTGCACCCGCTCCTGTGTTCCTACACTCAGGGTTAATTCTACCAGTACAACACAGACTAAAGCAGTGGGCCGTACCGTATAAAAAAAAGAAAGCTGTTGGAATTTGACCTGCTCAGGAATGTCCGGCACCATCATGACATCCTCTCGCTTCTTAACCTCTCCACCCGGTGAACAACGCACAACTGCAAAAAGCTGCTCTGATAACAGAAGCGCCTGAGGAGGATCAGCCTGATATGGCGTCTTGTGTCCGTATCCCAGTTAACACGGCTATAACAATAAAAACTAAATGACAACAAACGACCAGCATCCCATGTTTGCTCCTCTAACCTTTAAGCACACTGTGGATGTGTCGTCAGGTTGAAAGTACTTGCTGCAGGCAACAAACCATTATTTTTTACTTTTACAAACAGTTTTACTTTCTACTTATTGGTCAGAGGCCAAATGGCTGGTGTGTCCCCCATCTTGATGCAGCGTGCTTCAAACCCAGCTGGCTCTTGTCCAGACTGTTAAAAAAGAAGCAGCTGGTTTCCTCTACGGACACAAACCAACTCCTCGATCATTTCTATTAAATTATTCTGCTCTTTAGCTAAATGTCCTCTGCACTCTTCTTTCCAGTAAATAGGGATGTGACGCAGGTACACAGTAAGGAAGCAATGCTGAAATAGAGCTATCTTCTATATTCTGCACAGTTAACTCTTTAATTTCGTTAAACCCGAGTGATTTTAAGAAATTGCTCAAATAAAAGAAGAAACCTTTACTTTACATGCCATCATTTTAAGGGATCACCAGCTAGTCAGCTACTCAACATTCTAGTAATGTCCACACAAAGAGAGGAATTATAAAACCATACCTTCCGAATATGCAGCTCCTCTACAGCTTCAAGTAGATGAGTTTTAAATTCCAACAACTTTAGTAAGATGGTTCCTCCGCTTTCTCTTTGACATGAGGCGCTGGACAGAGACAGGCTCTCCTCTTCTCCCTGAATATGAAAAATGATAATGTTCTAATTAAGCTACTTCAAATATTAACCAAATGCAGATGAACTACATTATATGTCAAATTACTACGATGTTCATTTCTCCCTGCCTTCACTAGGACAGAGTTAATAGCCTAATTTTAAAAAGAGAAAAAAGTTTAACCACATAAATATGTGATTCATCACTTTGGTAATGTACAAAAACACAATATCAAGAAACATGTAGAAAATATGTTTTCAATATCTTTCAATAGAACTTTTTCACAGCAGCCATTTATGAAGTTTAGAGTCTTCATGAGTGTGATTGTTCACACCTGTGTTACCTTGTGTAGAAGGTCAAAATGGCTGCTGTGAAAAGGGTCTGTTCCGTGTATTAAAAACACGTTAAATTTAATCCTGAAATTCATAAACAGTTGATGTTATTCATGAAGTTGTGACCTACAGCTGTGTGTGGAGCGACGGTCCCAGACTCTGCACCAGGATCCATCGGGTTGTTTCAGGCCAAGGTCCCACTGAGCTTCCTCTTCCTGCTAATCAACAAAAAAAAAACACATTATTGAAGAAGGTTAATAGAATATGCTGTTTAATAAGCAGTAACACTTACACGCTTATAATTACGTCCTCATCTGCAAGTTTGACTGATAAATGATTTTATTAGAAATAATAGGCCGGCACATTAAAGCCTGGTAATGTTTCTCAATCACTGCAGTCTCACCTAACTGCTCTGGAACGACCATTAGGGGTTTTTTCCTTCTTTGTTTTACACCGCTTCCACTGCAGTGGGAAGATTACACCTTGATAAGCCTTCTAGGTTCAAATGAACCAGCCCATTGACACTAATAGGGGTCAGAGCAATAACACTGACTGAACAAATTGCGCTGTCAATGCTTTTTAAATTATCTAGGTTATTTAATTTGACCTGTGGATGGTCCTCTTCCACCGTCTCCGTCCCCTCAACACAGCCAAGACACTGACTGACACACACACCTACTGGAAAATATGACTATTTAAGTGGGAGGTCTCCACTAGCCACTGATCTCTTAATAGAACAGACCTTTTTTCTCCCATTTAACCTGCGCTGGTATCAATCATGTTGAGAGAATTAAATGATCCCTGCCAGAATTGGCTACTATCATAAAGTGACACTGTGACCCCAGGCAGAGGAGGCAGGGGATGTGCAAACGTGTGTTAGTGTGTCAAAGTGATGATGCACGTGTGTCTTCTGTGCATAGCGTGAATGTGTGTGTGTGTTTGACTCCGGGTGCGGGAGGAAACCACAATGTCTTTATTTGCTTCTCCTGTGATTCAGTTGAGCAGGTATTAACCACCGTCTCCAAGCCATGAAAAGACAAATTAAAAGAGCTGCCATCCATAAAATGGGAACGCTTCTATCAAACAGCACGATGCCTGTATTACCTACGGGTGAGTTATGTTAGTAACTGTGTAAAGCACAGAGGAAATAAAGTTGGAACAAAGCGCTGGGAATGTACTACATGTAATTACAGTGCAGCCTAAAACAACACAATGTTAAACCACGGCAGAAAGTGGACTTCAATGGCTGTTTTTACATTTTGTCATGACCTAGCATGAAAAGCACAGGTGTAAATAATAAAATCCTGGTTTGAAACAATAAAATTCCACTTTACTTTGATGGCCGTGGTGCTGTGCATGTTGGCACGAGGTCCGACCGGGACGCTGGAGTGGAACAGAGCCCTTGTTAAAGGTTATTAGTAACACCTGTGCTTTTCCTTCTCTAAAAAGCCAACATGTCTTTTACACGACACTCTGGAGTCTCATCATGTTAGAGGCTTTTTAGCCATTTATCAGTAAAGACTCTTTATTAATCCACTGCAGCTTTTAAATCCAGATTCCAAACGTTTCTATTCAACTATTTTACAAAATCTAAGATACTACCGTCATTGTATTATATTTTATAACTTTAAATATTTATATCAATTTGGATTACCCCTTTAACTTATTTTATACAGATGTATCCTTTATTTCTTTCCACACATTATTATTCTTATATTATTAATTGTTATATTCACAGTTTGTGTCCGTTATAAACCGTCTGTCATAACTTCACTATCTTGCACTAATCAGAAGTGGCACTTAGAATACTATTGTATTATCTTGTACAATGACAATAAAGAATTGTATTTATCAATTTCATTTCTTTCAGCTCTTTAACTTTTTGTTATTTAGATTTTTTAACTAATTATTTTAAATGGTCCTTTTTGACTTTTAAAATAATTTCTTTTAATTGAGTCTCTCTGTTGTTTTTATCACCCTGTACAGCACCTTATGAAAAACAACTGCTTTGTTGTGACTTGTTATATTGCAGCAAACAGCAACATAGCATATAGAATATAAGATAAGATAAAATCAGATCAGATAACATAAGTTAAGAAAAGTTAAGATAAGATAAGACAACATTACAGAAGCAAGAGAGCAGTGAGGAATAAACATCAGTAAATAATCAGTATAATATAAGGAGACATAAGGGAACAAATATATAAATGTAGTAAAAACTAATATATACAGTGTGAACATATGTACAGTGAATTATAAATATAGGTTAACTCTGAACTTAATGTGTAATTAAACTTAATGTAAGTCAGAGTCTCCTTTATCAGTTTAATTTAATCCTAAAGACCTTTAAAAATTATCTCCATAACAGATACAATTTCATAATGTTGTTTGCTTATAGTTGAAGCTCATGTTTCTAGTTTAAAATCTGATTTATCTCAGTGTTTGACTTTACACTCCGACTTCCATTTACTAAACTAATCAATTACAGCCTTTATCTGTTAAACATAACTTAGCATTTAGCACGAAGCTAGCTTGTAAGGGAAGTTAGCTAGCATAAACTTCCAATATGCTACCACATATAAAACAAATAATAATGTAATAAGTGAATTAACTGTAATGCGTATTACTTTAACGACATGTTAAGATTTTAATGTCACTGTATATTGCAAATGTCGTCGATTAGAGTGAATATCTGAGAATAAAAGTGGTTTAATGGAAGATATTTACCTTTAGGGATTAGCTCATTAGCCTGTTAGCCTGTAAGCTCCCGTACAAACGTCCGGTAAGAATCAGGAGGGGAGCTGGTTCCCCACAGCGCCCCCTGTGGCCAGGCTGCCAGGTAAACAAGCAGAACGTTTCTAAACAGACCAGTGAGTGTTTTAAATGTGTAAATTAAATTCTATGGTAAAAAATAAAAACCTTAAAATAAATTTAGAAACTAAAGGGCCTTTAGTTTGGAAACACCTGTTTTATAAGACCTTGTTTTTTATATACAGTGTGTAGTTCATGTGTGTACATTAGATGGTTATCGACCAGCAGACAGGGAAATGGAAAATAGTCGACTAGTCAATACACGAAATGTACACATTCAAATGTCTTCATTGCTTTTTATTATCAATGTGCAGATGTTATGGCTTTAAAATTAAATAGTACTTAATACAGGACGCCAAAAAACATTGTGTATTTAATGTTTTAAACCTGTTCAGCACTTATGTCCACAGCTGCTCTTTTAAACCTGCTTTATGAATAAACTATAACTGACTTTTACTTGACAGGACATCTTTACTTTGGAGGCTCAGTCTAATTTTTGCTTGAGCACCTGAAGGCAGCACGACTGACCATGTGTCATTTTCATCATTCATGAATAATGTACATTTATCATGAGTGCCATATTATGTTCTCATGTAAAATCAAGTCAGCAAGTGTTTGAGTCAGAGCAGTTTGCACAATAAAGCTCCTGCAGCCTGTGAGTTGAATGTGATTTAGTGATTGCTGCCATCTAGAGGTTCAAATTAAATACAGCACCAAACAAACACCGGAGGCCATTGTCCAACATGGCCTCAATCAAGGAGAGAGCTGCGGCCCTGAACCTGGCAGAGAAACTGTGTGTGCGGCCTCCAGGTGAGTTCCTGACTCACAGAGCTGCAGCACATCAAGGCCTGGTGGTGCAAAGGAAACACTCAATGCTGTGTGCACCAAAGAAAACAACAAGTTGTGTTTGCACAGAGATAAAGAGTCTCACTGCCTTCTTTCTTTGAGAAAGTGTGTTCACCTCCATGCTCCTCTGTGTCCCTCAGGCTGTGGAGTGTCTGGTCGAGCTGCCGGCCTCCAGTCCTCCTCCCTGTGGAGCGGCCTCCTGGCTCACCTCAGGTCCTCTGTGACCGTGAAGCGTCGACGGCTTCACCTCAAGTCCCACAGCGACTGTTTCCTCGGCTCAGAGGCCGTAGATGTGGTGACTGAGCATTTAAAAAACATCCAGGGCTTTGATGGTGTGTGTGGGGCAAGAAACTGGGTTTTACTCAGATTTGGATCAGCTAATTGGTGATCTGGTGGTTCGGTATGAGTCAAAATCATCCTCTTCTTTTTCTTTCCCTATATTTTATTTAAACTACAGGTGCAGACGTGTCTCGGGACAAAGTGGTGAGCGTGTGCCAGGCTCTGTTGGAGTGTAACGTGTTTGAGGCGGTGGGAACCAAAGTGTTTGGGAAAGACAAGAAGCAGGATTCCTTTCAAGACAGCAAGAGTTCCCTTTACAGGTACAGACATATATTTCTGTTTTCTTCTAACTCCAGCAGCAGGGTGATGTTCTTTCATTTCATCACAGTTACTCATTACTTTAAAAATGTCTCTCACAGGTTTGTAAACGTGCTCATGCCTTCGGTGGATGAGCTGGAGGGAGTCTTGCCGGTGAATGGGATTCAGAAACTCTTCTGCAGCGCTGCATCAGACAGGTACGGAGTCTAAATAATGTCCTTTCAGCTGCATCTGAGCAAATGTGTCAAAACTAGAATCATTTTTACTGTTAAGTAGGTTTTACAAGGAACCTACAACCTACAAGGAATTCATTTGGTGCATTGGAAAGATAAAGCAAATTAAATTTGAACACTTTACAATTAACAAATCTCTGAAAGACGTCAAACCTTTACCAACTTGTATCACATCATGTAGTCTAACTTGTACCAGAGTTTTCAGGAAGCTTCCCAACATGTCCCCTCTGAGTCGTGTGTGTTTTGCTCCTCAGGCAGGAGGAGCAGGTGCGTCCCACCGGGTCACATGTCCTCCCGTTAACTCCTGTCAACTTCGATAAGTCGTCCACCAGAGCAAAGCAGCCTGATGCTCATGTCACCGGCCGCCTCTCAGTGGAGGCCGTGGTGGACAACCAGAGTGTGAGTCCCAGCAAACTGCAGACGGACTCCGTGTTACCTCAGTCATGTAGGTCACATGTGTTAATTCACCATGGGAACAACCAGGTCAAGGTGTCTTTATTATTCTTATTTCTTGTCTCTCTCCCCTCCTCAGTGGTAGACGAGGTGTGGCATGAGCAGACCCTCCTCAGGCTGCTGAACCTGGTGGAGCTCCCCCTGCTGGAGGCGGTGCTTCAGAGCAGCCAGAACCTGTCTCCCCCCGCTCCGTCCCACCCGCTGTCCCACAGTAACCCAGACCTGATCTACAGCAGCAACCACCTGGACAGACAGATCCTCAAGGCCTTCAGGGAGACTCAGTGTGTTGGAGCTTTGAAAAACATGTTCTGTCTAAATTAAGAGCATATTTTTATTTTGCATGCATCTCTTTCAAATTTCCTTTTTTCTCCCTCTCTCCTTCCTCTTCATCAGGGAGGACAAGTGGCTGTGTGCAGCTCTGGACTGTCTGGACTTCCTGTCCGATCAGCCTGTGGTGGAGCTGAGCCGGGAGCTGCCTCACTGGTTCCCTCAGGACCAGGAGAGCTGTGACCAAGCACCTGCTGGTTCCATCAACCAGGATGGAGGTAACTGCCTCAGATGTGTGTCAGTGTGTGGGATCAGTCATCCCGACTGAGGATGTAGATCTTCTGTATTCATTCTGATTTGTGTTCCCACATCAGGTCTCTCCCTCAGTGGTCTGGCCCAGTGCAAACTGCTGGTGTACAGGACTCTGGTGAAACACTACAGTCACACAGACCAACCTCCACTTCTCCCGCAGCACATGACTGACTTCTACACCGCTGTCACTGACCTGCTGGGTAAGAGTCTCACACTCATTGATTGATTTATTTCAAGCATTTTTTAAACATAAAATATATATGTATAAAAAAACAGTAACAGTAAATGTAAACAAGGTGCTTGAGTGGTGAAACATTCAATTATTGCCCACAATAATCAATTCATCACTAGGGCTGGGCAAGTTAACTCGTTTTAATCGAGTTAACTCAAGTGATGAGTTAACTCGATTGTTTATCCGCCAATTATTTTCTTTTTTCCTGTTCTGCAGCAGTCAGCAACAGACTTTCACAAAATAAAAGCCTGACTTTCACAATAAAACAATAAATAATCAAACCTGAGTTAATGCGAGATAAAATAATTAATCGAGTTATCTCATCACTTGAGTTAACTCGATTGAAACGAGTTAACTTGCCCAGCCCTATTCATCACATGAGCAGGGTGCTTCTGTAGATGTTTCCCCATTCCTCTACACAATCATTCAAATATACCAGAGAACAGGAAAAGCATTGTCACCGATTTAAAGCCTGTTTGTATCTCTCATTAATGCACCTTGACTGATCCAATCACTGCTCACGTTCCTCAGCATCAGTTTCCCTCAAATCAATTTTTGTCCCAGTGAACGCTAAGTTAGACAAGGCCCTGGAAGCTCTGCAGCTGTGCTTGAAACTGCTGCCACCTAGCTGCAGAGACGAGCTGCGCAGGCTGCTCACATTCATGACTCTAGCCGCTGATCCACAAGCGATAAAACTGGATAAGGAGGTGAGAGCCGGTGACTTAATCTCATTTTGGATAATGCACAATTAAAAAGTGGTTGATGTGACGCAGCCTCTTGAGAAGCAGCAGGAGAAGTGGACTTTCCACCACAGCTCTTCTGCCTCTTTTCTCTATATTAGTACTTTGACGTTTAAGATGTGCTGTTGAACCCTCAGATGGAAAACAGATTAGCAGTGAAGAAGTCTTTCTCCAGAGCCATCGTCCGCAGCAAAGCTCTTTCCAAGGAGAACGAGGACCTGCTCGTGGTCTTCATGCTCAGCAACATAAAGGAAATCTTCAAGGTAAAACGGGAACACCGTCACTGCACGGACATCTTTAATAAGATCCTGTGCCACCAAGACACTTTTCTCTTTGCTACAGATTCCAGGAGCTCTGCACAAAGGAGTGAGTGAGAAGCTGAGCAGCCTTGTACAGGGGACGCAGCCCGATGTGACGGGTAAATGCACCAGTGTCCATCACCATAAGATAAGATGATTCTTTAATAGGCTGAGTTTCAGCAGCAAAGAGAACAGTCAAGAAAAAGACATCAGTAAAAGTAATAAAGAAGCAAACATGCAATGTAAACACAAGGAAATATAAATAAAGCAGAAATAGCACTTAAATACAAGATTAACACTTTGCTAATAGATCAGATCCTCATTCATCTTTAAACACAAGGATTGGGGCTGTTTACACTTTCACCATAAACTCTCATTATCATAAACTCTAATTATCCTCAATCGAGTTTACTTCTCACATATGAACAACGTAAAATCGCCAACGTGACCAAACCTGATTATCATTTCAGAATTTTGTCCAAATCCAAACTCTAATAAAAACTACATAAAATTACAGAAACCATCTTTGAGAAAAATATATTTAACATGCACATTAATTCGGCGCATGTGACATCTGATAACATGGAGAAGGCATGGTTTGTGACCTGTACCGCAGCCTGCCACCAGGGGGCGATCAAGGCGCTTTGGCTTCACTTTCATGTCGTTCTTCTTGTTGTAAAGTCAATAAATAGACAAACATGTGCAGCATAACTCCCACATGTTGTGTCATTGGAGTGTCACTGAACCTGACCTCACTGTTGACCCTGTGTTTTCCCTCCATGGTGATTCTGTCCTCCAGGCTCCACCTTGTGTCAGCAGGTCTCCAGCAGGACCTACACTGACGCCACGAAGGAGACCACCAAGCAGGAGCTGTGGGCTCTGCTGAACAACATCAACACCAACACAAAGAGCTCAGCCAAGGAGAGGAAGCGTCTCCTCGGACAGTTTTACCGAGCCCACCCGGAGATCTTCAACCAGTTCTTCGGTGACTCTGCTGTGAGCATGCTCTAGATTTATGAGGCCGGTGATAAACTCTGTCTCTAATATTATATACGCCACTGTCCATTCCTACAGCAGCTGTAAAGGAGTTTGTGACTTTTACATGTTTGGTTAGTTCTTGTCTAGTTAGATAAAAGCTAACTGACCTGAAAGAAATGTTTGCACTTGTATTTGCTTCCTTATCAAACAAAATAAATAAACAGTTGATATATTCTTGGCTCCTCCTGAAATGTCTCATGTCTGTCACAAGCTTCCCCTGGGGACAGATTTCACACTATACACCGCAGCTGCAGGACGGACGACAAACATCTGGATCAGAACATCGCTGATCTGAAACTGTATTAGAATGAAAAGTTGGACTTCCTGTTGACCTGCCATGCTGGACATGTTGACGATGCAACCAGCATGACACTCAGAGTTACTGTCAACATCATCCTGATGCAGTTTCCTGTGTGAGTGCGAGAAAACGGGCCTCTGTTTTATTTAAGTATTCTCACCCTCTGAGAAAATACTCTGAGTATCAATCAGACTAAATGTGACAGTGAAGTTTACGAGTATCAGGCTCATTCGAAAACTTTGTGAAAAAAATAATTTAAAGATAAAACCATGTGAATGTAAAAAGCTGCAAAATGCATCATGAGACCTTAGTTGGATACTGTATATATGAAGATCTAGACAGTCTGATTACTATATATAGATGATATATAAGGTCAACATAGATATAAATACAGTATATTGAGTATCTATATATAGATATATATACAAATATAGACTGTCTGATTACTATATAAGGATATATGTATAAGGTCTATATAGATTTAAATTGTCTTTGACTATCTCAGGAATATATTTATCATAGAATCTCTATATATATAATATAATAATATATTGTAAATATATTTATAAACAGTCTATATATAGAGGACAGTCTAAATAAAATATGTAGAATCTATAGACAATCTGCATGTCCTCATGTCTTTTTCCTCATGTCCTCTTGTCTCTTCATGTCAACTCATTATGAAAGTCCAATGCTGTATTGTTCTACTTTTGAAACAAGAATGAATATTTCATGTTCTCATGTCATTTGTTTTTAACGTTTAAATTTTTACTTTACTAAAATAAAATATATCTTCACCAACATCGGCTTCCGTTAATTTTTTTCTGTGGAAAAAGATATTAATGTAAATCTGTGTTTTACTTCTACTTAGACAGTAATATATCTTGTGTGGATCTGCATGAAAACCATGTTTAAGACTTCTGAGTTGAACATTGAACAAAATGATGAAAATCACAAAAGTATCACATTAGTAGTTTGTAGGACTCTCTGCAAAATAATAAACAATACTATAAAATATATTATGAATGATATTTATTGTCAATAATATAAATGTTATTCTTAATGATTTATTACATTAGTCTGGATGTGGGACAGTTAGATTGGTCTTGACTCAACAGTTTGTTGATAAATAACTATCTCTGAGCAGACTCTTATTGTGAAAAGACAGAACAAAGTCTCAAAATTAAATCAAATGACTCCTGTTTTCTTTTTCTCTTGTTTTTCTCTTACTGTAAATTAATCAGTTGAAATCAAGTTTTTAAAAACGAGAGTTTAATGAGTGAAAACATTTGAACTATCACAGCTTCTCAAAGGTAATCGACAAAAAAAATGGACAGGATGTATAACATCCACAACTTTGTCAAAAAACATTAATCACGTTCCGTAAGTTCAGTTCTGAGGTTTCGGAAAAATTCTCTCTGTGTTTTGATTGACGTCCTCGTCCTCGTCCGTTGCCTCTCGCTTGCGCTTCGTGCTCCCGACCAAACTCTCGTTCTTGAAACGTTCAGACGGTGAATGTGAAACTTGCGACACTGAATTCACTGTCAAATCAGTTAAAATCATCTTTTATGGTGTTTGATTTAAATTCACACTTTTTTTAAATAATGGAAATATCTAAATCTTTGATAAAATGTTTTTCATAATTATTGCCTGTATTATTTCCAGGAAGTAGAAAATGTACTTTACAGTACTTGAGTAAATGTTGTTACCTCAGAGCCATTTCTTCATCTGTGACGTCTGCTGGCATCTCCTCCTTTCTCTCAACTGGGCGGTCGACACTCGGAATCATGATCTTCGTCAGCTTCTGTGTCCGACAACGAGAAACGTCACTGAGCCATCCTCAGACTTTGATTGAGAAAATATCAACTTTTAAAAATCATCGTCAATCAATCGAACATTTAGCGTTATTGATTAGTTATTATTGCAAATAAGTTGCAAAAGGAGGAAGAAGAGTCGTGGAAACTTGTTCACGATGTTTGAGTCTCCGACGTTAACGACGACACACGAGAAGGAGAAGAGACAAACCTCCACTTCAGGGTTGAAGCCTCGAAATGACCATCGGCCGTACATCTGCTCTTCGCACTGGGAATATGGCACCTCGCTGATGTGATTCCTGGGGTGGGGGGGGGCAGAATGTGAAGTTGTAGTTAGGTGAAGTTGTAGTTACAGTGTCATTAACGGTAGGCACGTTCCTCTCAAGTGTCAGGACCAACATTTTCTGGACTTTTTTAGGAGTTTATGTGTGAAAATGGTCTAAGGTGTTTTATCAGTGTTATCTCAGCTAAGGTTTAGACACATTTATAACTTAACCTTGTTAAAATCAGAAAGTTTAAAGTTTCTGACATCTCTGTTGTGATTATTCACTGCTTATCTATTTTTACCTCCACTGAGGAGATAATGTTCTGGTCTGAGTTTGTTTGTGTAACGCCGGGTTTACACCGGACGCTGAAGCGTCGCGTAAGCGCTAATCCCTAGCGCGCCGGCGCTTGGCTGGTCACACCGGACACCCTTAACTCCGCGGCGGTCATCCTGCGATTCCTCTCTTTGATCACACATAAGAACTTCTCCGCCGTTTGCTCGTTCAATGTCGGGTGTCGAGGGTAAATTACGTATTCTCCACTCAAGCCTATGGGGAGAGTACGTAGACACAGGGGGACATTTAATAATGTGATCGGTAAAATTGGAAAAATTAAAACTCCAGGACAACAGAAGGGGAATACAAACTATGGGATGCATATTTGATCATTTATATCATATAAAATATGTCATCAATATCGTTTAAAATCATTTTTCACTATGTTTCCCGGAGCGATACGCTCGCGTCAAGCGCAAAAATTAGACTTGACGCCGAAATGAGCGCTGCACGGCGCTCGGCAGCCTTGGCGCAGCGCTGCACTTCAGCCTCTGGTGGGACCGGCACAAGGGATTAACATGGGAGTGGATGGGAGTCAGCTGTTATTTAAGGCATGGCGCTGCGCTTACGCGACGCTTCAGCGCCCGGTGTAAACCCGGCACGATTGTTAACAGGATTACGCAAAAAAGCAACTACTCATCTAACAGTGTAAGTCTTTAGGTGAAGTTGTAGCAGGGTATATGCAGCAATCCTGAGATTAAATTCAATGTTTTTCAAGACCCTTTTCAAGACCCTTCTAATATTTGTCAAGACCCCAGCGCCACTAGGAGCTGTAACCGGTTACATCAGCGACACAATTGAGTTTGAGATTGCCAAATTAAATGAAGTTTGCCAGAACTTCTACGTAGCACTGTATCAACACAACAGAATTCATATAGGCCGGGAGGGAATAAAGCTCAAAAGAATAAATTGAGGTACTAAGCCAAACGGCACAATTTATTTATAACAATAACATCACTCACTCACTCACACATGCACACAACAGTGTTTCCCACAGGATTTGAAGAGATCATGGTGGATGGAGCCTGGACCCTCTTGGAAGAGGATATAGTACATTTTAAAGTAAAGATGCATCAATCTGGTCCACTTTGAGAGACAAATTAAGAGGCTAGATTGAAATTAATATGGCAGTCAGAATGTAATTGTGGTGTGAGAAACACTGCACACACACTAAGCAGTAAATGGTTCAGTCAACTCTGCAGTAGGCACTTTTATAATACTTTAAATAATAAAACTTTGCAGCATTTATCGATATACGAAATTCGTTCAAAGTCACAATTGTATTTTAAATAGAATATAAATACATAAATATATCACTACATCCAATAAAATATAATATATTCATAGAAACACGGTATCATGAATGATAATATATATAAACAAGTTGATTTTAATTCACAGTTAAAGAATTAAAGGATCACAGTGGAATAGACAAGGGGGAGGAGTCTGTGAGAGGCAGCCTATAAATAGAGGAGCCCTCAGCCTCCTCACTCACTCTTGCTCCGACGTTGTAGTGGAAGGACCTTGCAGCTCAAGATAGAAATATTTAGCTTTTTAACATGACAAATAAGACCTGAAGAAGACCCAAGAGGGTCGAAACGTCGTGACACCTCAACTGTTTTCAGTTTTTGATTTTATTATCAGTTTGTTTCTTTGAGTTATTGTGTTTTGATTTAATTTCATGCAAAAAACAATGGTTCCAAGTTGCATTCTGCGACTTCTCAAGTATTCTCCTCACAACCCCCGAGGTTTTTCCTGTCGAGCAGGCAGCTCTTTCAGTTGTGAT
Source organism: Limanda limanda (assembly GCF_963576545.1). Lineage (NCBI taxonomy): Eukaryota > Metazoa > Chordata > Actinopteri > Pleuronectiformes > Pleuronectidae > Limanda > Limanda limanda. Next base: position 3,485,211 of record NC_083643.1, on the reverse strand, counting down.
ACCGACGCACATGTCCCACTGAACTAAAATACAAGTCCACGGAAATGTCTTCTGCAGTCGTAGTAGTAGGGAGCTCTCTTGTGCAGAGAAATTATTCCTGCAAGTCCCCGTCCCACACATGTTTCACGTATACAAGGTGAATTAATTGCAGAATAATCTGTAAAAGTTAATTTAAAGCTTTATTTTATATTTTAAATACATTTATATGTAACCTACAATAATAATAATGCTCATGTCTGACAGATGGAATAGTTTGGATGTGCATTTAAAACAAAGTAAAAGAGGAAAAAAACATCAGCTGCACAGAGTCTTGAATTTGAAAAAGATTCAAGACTTTTTAAGGGTCTTGATTTTCCCTAAATTTATATATCAACTTTTAATACTTTTCGAGACCCCGCGGGATACCCTGTGTAGTTACAGTGTCATTAACGTTAGGCACGTTCCTCTCACTATGTGTTTTCTGAAATACTAATGCTGCTGTAAATTAAGTTTTTTTTTTTGTATCTAGCCATGAAGCACATGTAGAAGACGCTGTCAAAGATGTCAACTTGGTAATATGACATTCGAGAGCTGTTGTTGATAACAGCCAATGCTGTAGTCGATGTGCTGTAAGCAAAAACGTGTGATTTCAGAAGCAGAATTTATACGTTTCAGTTTCCTGTCGTGACCACGTCTCAGTCAGACAATTTTCTGCTCTTTCTTCATATGTGAAATTCTATAAAGTGTCAGGACCAACATTTTCTGGACTTTTTCCTAAACTAACCAACTTTTAAACCAACATAACAGATACAAATTTGTTCTTCTGTTTATAGCAGAGGCTGGTGAGTGATTTTGCGCTTGGTCATCGATCGCTCTCTCCACCGACCGCAACAGGCTTCAACGTGCCTACCGTTAATGACACTGTAACTACAACTTCACCTAAAGACTTACACTGTTAGATGACACACACACGCTCTCTATTTCTCTCAGTTCAGTGCTGCACTGTATAAATAAATGACGGCCGCACCCATGTGCATCACACGCAGGCTGTGATTTGCCTGCCAAAATAAGTTCAACATGTATCTGTTTGAATGCGAGCTTACCTCTCTCCTCTTCTCCTCCTCTTCCTCATCCTATTCCCCACACACACTCTCATTCCATGCTTCATCCTGCCGGGAACACAGACATTAGCACGGTGAATAACGGAGCAGGAAGCGTTGTAACAAGGCAATACATGCAGAGGACTGATCTGTTTGAATGTGAGCTTACATATTTCCTCTGCCACTCGATCTCCTTCTCCCTTTTAAACCTCGTCCTGTCGTCTTCCTCCCTCATTTCCTCCTCTTCCTCCAGCTCTCTCATCCTCTCCTCTGATCCGTGTATTCTGCTGAGACCACAGTTTGGAAATATTAAATATGAATATTATTCAATAACTTCGGTCTCATACTGTATATTAGGGATGGGCATTCGATTAACTTGTCTTAATCGATCGTCTCTCCTTCGATCTTTGTTACGCCTTGTCATTGTGGCTCGTCCTCGTCTTCCATGTTAGCTGATGGGACTAATCCAAAAAGACAAAGTCAAATGAACTTACTTTTTTCTTTCTTCGGTGTTGTTTTGTAGTTTCTTGGCCCTCCCGGCTCGTCCATGCTTCCCCTGGTTGGAGTTTCCAACAAGTTGTTAGCCTTTTAAAATGAATAATTCTTTATATAATGAATGAATAATTCTTTATATATTGACTATTCAACTGTTTCGTAAATGTCTCCTCCTCCTCATCTTTCAGGCTGTGCATGTCCTCAATCAATGCTTCAGCCTGCCGGGACCACAGACATTAGCACGGTGAATAACGGAGCAGGAAGCCTTCCTTGTTCTCGTTCTCGCTTGCGCTTCGTGCTCCCGACCAAACTCTCGTTCCTGAAACGTTCAGACGGTGAATGTGAAACTTACGACACTGAATTCACTGTCAAATCAGTTAAAATCATCTTTTACGGTGTTTGATTTAAATTCACTTTGTTTACATAATGGAAATATTTAAATCTTTGATAAAATGTTTTTCATAATTATTGCCTGTATTATTTCCAGGAAGTAGAAAATGTACTTTACAGTACTTGAGTAAATGTTGTTACCTCAGAGCCATTTCTTCTGCTGGCATGTCCTCCTTCCTCTCAACTGGGCCGTTGATGCTCGGCCTCAGTGTCTTCATCAGTACTTAGAAAGTCTTTTTCTTTGACGTCTTGTCAGTCTTCTGGTTCGTCGTCCTCGTCCTGGATTTTTCTGGTTTTTCATCTGCTTCTCCTGGTTGGAGATCCAGAGGGAGTGTTGTCTTGGTCGTAACTTCTAATATGACAATACAGGATTAGCTGGTACTCAGTGCAAAGTCTAATTGTAAATATATGTAATCGTTATGCCATCGTCCGCAGCAAAGCTCTTGTCAAGGAAGCAAACATAGATCGATTATTCTTTTCCTTGTCTCCTTTTTAGTCTTTGTCTTTATATATATATTTTTATATATAGAGGACGACTTCCGTTACACAAAAGTAACACATTAGTAGTTTGTAGGACTACAATACTATAAAGACTATCTATAACTATCTTTTCTCTTACATTAAATTAATTAGAAAAATTCTCTCTCTGTTTTGATTGACGTCCTAGTCTTCTCCTTTGTCTTCTTTGTCTTTGTGTTCCTCCTCGTCCTCGCCTTCTTCTGTTAACAAAGTTAAGTAAAATTGTGTGAATTTTCTGCTTCTAAATCTTTTCTTTATTGAAGAAGATTGCTAACTTGTATACTTCTGCTTTTAAGTTTGTATTTATGGATGACTATTTAATTTCTACGAAGATTTTGCACATCCAAATACTTGTGTGTATGTATGTTTTGGCTGTTCTGTGTACTGTGTTTACAAAGTAGATTTTCCTTTTTCGTTTTAATAAAATGTTAAACTGGCAGAAACAAACGTTTTGTTCTTGGAGGGGGGGGGGGGAATCATAAAGGAGTTAAAGAAAGAAACCCACAAATCACAAAGACTATTGAAAAAAAGACAATTCGTGGATGTTAAGTAGTAATAACATGATTTATTACAAAAACAATACATGGATGTAGAAAACTCAAATTAAAAACATGTAATTTGATATGTGAGTTAAAACAATCACAGTTTATCGATGTACGAAATTCGTTCAAAGTCACAATTGTATTTTAAATAGAATATAAATACATAAATATATCACTACATCCAATAAAATATAATATATTCATAGAAACACGGTATCATGAATGATAATATATATAAACAAGTTGATTTTAATTCACAGTTAAAGGATTAAAGGATCACAGTGGAATAGACAAGGGGGAGGAGTCTGTGAGAGGCAGCCTATAAATAGAGGAGCCCTCAGTCTCCTCACTCACTCTTGCTCCGAACGTTGTAGTGGAAGGACCTCGCAGCTCAAGATAGAAATATTTAGCTTTTTAACATGACAAATAAGACCTGAAGAAGACCCAAGAGGGTCGAAACGTCGTAACACGTCAACTGTTTTCAGTTTTTGATTTTATTATCAGTTTGTTTCTTTGAGTTATTGTGTTTTGATTTAATTTCATGCAAAAAACAATGGTTCCAAGTTGCATTCTGCGACTTCTCAAGTATTCTCCTCACAACCCCCGAGGTTTTTCCTGTCGAGCAGGCAGCGCTTTCAGTTGTGATACCGACGCACATGTCCCACTGAACTAAAATACAAGTCCACGGAAATGTCTTCTGCAGTCGTAGTAGTAGGGAGCTCTCTTGTGCAGAGAAATGATTCCTGCAAGTCCCCGTCCCAAACATGTTTCACGTATACAAGCTGAATTAATTGCAGAATAATCTGTAAAAGTTAATTTAAAGCTTTATTTTTATATTTTAGATACATTTATATGTAACCTACAATAATAATAATGCTCATGTCTGATAGATGGAATGGTTCGGATGTGCATTTAAAACAAATTTCCATGACTTCTCAAAAAAAACTGACTAAAAGACAGCTGAAAACAGACGATTATTCTCAGATGAACACTGGTTTTATTATAAAGTAGCACAACTTCAAAAAAGCGCACTATTTGCAGCTAGCCGTCCTCTACGTGGAAGATTCAACAGTGACAAGCGCTACGGTCGCACGCTCTGACAGACGTCTGTGTAGTTCCTGCTATAAGCAAGGTGTTGGTTGGGACTCTTGTTTTGAAGAGGGTGTTGTCGAGAGAGAAGTTTTCCCGATTCAGTAACCGTCTCTCGTGTCATTTTTCGGCTGAGTCCTGACAGTAAAAGAGGAAAAAACCATCGGCTGCACAGAGTCTTGAATTTGAAAAGATTCAAGACTTTTTAAGGGTCTTGATTTTCCCTAAATTTATATATCAACTTTTAATACTTTTCGAGACCCCGCGGATACCCTGTGTAGTTACAGTGTCATTAACGGTAGGCACGTTCCTCTCACTGTGTTTTCTGAAATACTAATGCTGCTGTAAATTAAGTTTTTTTTTTGTATCTAGCCATGAAGCACATGTAGAAGACGCTTATTTTTGCATACTCCGTTGCGGCTGTATCAGTTGTTTTCTGTTGCACGTTCTCTTTTTGTAATTGCTAAAAAAATTGATAAAAGTAAGACATCAAATTACAATTTCAGCCTCTTATTTTGAAATATTACACAAAACACTGTTTTAAGTGGGGTGGGACGTTTCATGTGATGAACCAATTAAGGAGCCATAAGATATGTAATTTGTCTGAGCTCTGGATTCCCCGGCTCGTTTGGCAGGTTCAGGGTGTAGGGCGTCCTCAATGACTGATGGAAACGATCCAGACGGGTCATTGGCGGCGCGGATATATAAGATATGAAGCAGTTTATTGGAAATGAGGTGAAGTGAAGAGTTGTAGAGATCAGAGTTAAGATGGATGATAAAATGTTACATGAAGTGACACAACTTTCACAAGTGATGACCAGTCGTTTTAAAGTCATTTTGCAACAGATGATCCTGCTCTATGATTTCAGTCCAAGTCGTTTGATCCAGTTTTGTTCCTCTATCAAAGGAGAGAAAGAAAAGAAGGAAGTAACAAGGTCTCTAAGAAGTGAAATACCTGCTGCGTGCTCGTCTCGCTGCTGCTGCTGCTGCTCCCGGGCTGGTTGGGCTTAATGTCCTCTTTAGACCTGCCTGGGGCGACCCAGGCCCTGAGCTGCTTGTCCTTGGGACGACGAGAAAGAGTTTGAATGCGAGCTTACCTCGCTCCTCTCATTCTCCTCCTCCTCGTCTTTCTCGCTGTACACCCTCTCCATCCGTGCTTCATCCTGCCGGGAACACAGACATTAGCACGGTGAATAACGGAGCAGGAAGCGTTGTAACAAGGCAGTACATGCAGAGGACTGATCTGTTTGAATGTGAGCTTACATTTTTCCTCTTCCACTCCCTCTTCTCCCTCACCAACTCCTCATTCTCCTTCTCCTTCATTCGTTTCTCCTCCTCCTCCAGCTCAACCTCCAACACACTGCTCCTTGTTGTATTCTGCTGAGACCACAGTTGGGAAATATTAAATATGAATATTATTCAATAACTTCGGTCTCATACTGTATATTAGGGATGGGCATTCGATTAAAGCGCTTCAGTCTAACAGACATGTCGGTGGATGTCTGATCAGAAACACAGGCCAGAAGACAAGACTGTTCATATTATCATCATATGAGAAGATGTTATTATTACTTATGTAACTTCAGACTAAACTCCAAATTCCAATTCCAAATGGAGAGGAAACTCCATTTCCTCTCCATTTCCTCTGTGGCTATGCTTTTTAAAATTAAATTGCTACATTGCTTTAAACCTGTAAATCTGAGATGTGACAATAAGGGTGCTTTTGAGGACAGTATGTGGTAGGTATAAACAGTTTTAACCAAGTTCTTGCATATTGTTGAATTTGAGGAGGGTCATAATTATTTATCGTTCCTGATGCCAAAACTGAAAAAAAGAAAAGAAAAAGATAACGGGTTACTCCTGGTGGCATTCACATTTAACAACCCTCGTTTTGGGGGTAGCTGACCAACAGATCAACTACAAAGGGAGGGTGGGTGTTAAAGGGTTAAAGGGGTTAAAGCGATTATCACTCAAATGTTGGTAAGAACAGTAGAATGTCTGTGACTGAGTTTCAACAAATCGCTTCAAGTGACGTCAGATTTACAACTTGCTCGTGATTGCTTGACTGACACTCCTATCAACAGAGAACACAAATGTGTCATACATGTCCACAGTCAGTCAGAGGAGGTGAGAGGACCATGTCCTCCGCCCGGTCCCTGGTCGATGCTGCCTTCACCCGTCTGAAAGGACACTGGAGGTGTCTGCTGAAGAAGAGCGACATTGACATCTCCATGATTTACAAACCTGTGAGAGACATTTTTAAAGTAATGATTAACTGTGATGTAATGAAAGAACATCACCCTGCTGCTGGAGTTAGAAGAAAACAGAAATATATGTCTGTACCTGTAAAGGGAACTCTTGCTGTCTTGAAAGGAATCCTGCTTCTTGTCTTTCTCAAACACTTTGGTTCCCACCGCCTCAAACATGTTACACTCCAACAGAGCCTGGCACACGCTCACCACTTTGTCCCGAGACACGTCTGCACCTGTAGTTTAAATAGAATATAGGGAAAGAAAAAGAAGAGGATGGTTTTGACTCATACTGAACCACCAGATCACCAATTAGCTGATCCAAATCTGAGTAAAACCCAGTTTCTTGCCCCACACACACCATCAAAGCCCTGGATGTTTTTTAAATGCTCAGTCACCACATCTACGGCCTCTGAGCCGAGGAAACAGTCGCTGTGGGACTTGAGGTGAAGCCGTCGACGCTTCCCGGTCACAGAGGACCTGAGGTGAGCCAGGAGGCCGCTCCACAGGGAGGAGGACTGGAGGCCGGCAGCTCGACCAGACACTCCTGTAAACCTGTCTCCTTGCACTGTGAACCCTGTACAACACTCCATATACACTTACTTCACATCATATGTGATATGTGTTAATATACACCATATTGATACTATATATCATTTTATACAATAATATTGTCTTTTGCACACTGTCTTCATATTCTTACACTCATAGTATATTAAATTATCTATTGTATAGTCAAATACTTATATTCATACCTCTACTATATATCATATATTATATCATACTCTCTGTATATTCTTTGTATATATAAGTCTATATACACATATTTATACATGTGTACAGGTTATAATTATTATTATTATATTACTATTATTATTATATATACTGTTGTTGCCATTATTACTATATACTGCTATTATATTGGTATAATTACTATCATATATAAATATATATTATGTTATATTATATACTATATATACTGTACTATTTTTATATACTGTCTAACAATAACATTACCATCATATCATCAGTACTATTACCATCATCTTGCCACTGCACCTTATCTACCTATTTATCTTGTGTTTCTGTTTTTATTCTTTCTACCTCAATATTTTTTATTTTACTCTATTGTATTGTATTTTATTGTATTCAAATATACCGGCTGCTATGACGACTTAATTTCCCTTCGGGGATGAATAAAGTAATCTATCTATCTATCTATCTATCTATCTATCTATCTATCTATCTATCTATCTATCTATCTATCTATCTATCTATCTATCTATCTATCTATCTATCTATCTATCTATCTATCTATCTATCTATCTATCTATCTATCTATCTATCTATCTATCTATCTATCTATCTATCTATCTATCTATCTATCTATCTATCTATCTATCTATCTATCTATCTATCTATCTATCTATCTATCTATCTATCTATCTATCTATCTATCTATCTATCTATCTATCTATCTATCTATCTATCTATCTATCTATCTATCTATCTATCTATCTATCTATCTATCTATCTATCTATCTATCTATCTATCTATCTATCTATCTATCTATCTATCTATCTATCTATCTATCTATCTATCTATCTATCTATCTATCTATCTATCTATCTATCTATCTATCAAAAATCTTCCTGACATACGCTTCGAAGCCTCGAGAGCCTGTGAGCTTTGAATCGTTTCTGTTTCAAAGGTTAAATTAAATGTTTCATCTCATTCCCTTCACGTCTGTTTTAATGTTTTTAACAGTTTAGATATTTGAAGTGTTTTCCCTCATGTTAAGTGCAAGGCTTTGATCTCAAACCCATTAAAACCAGTCCAGATAGTGATTGTTGGATGTGCTGGTGGTGTTGGTTCAGTTCATGCAGAGAGGTCTGGACGATGAGACCAAGAAGCAGCTGGAGGAGGAGGAGCAGAGGATCATCAGTGATGAGCACTGGTACCTGGACCTGCCGGAGCTCGAAGCCAAGGAGTGAGTACCCCCCCCCCCCACCCCACCCCCCTCCACTGCTGTTGTCATGGTAATGTGTGTCAGTATAGTGTGTGACGTAGCGGAGTGAAGCAGGTAACAGTCTGGTGTCACTTCCTGTTTAATGGAGATGTGATGATGTGAGGCAGCAACATGACGTCACAGTCTGCCCCCCCCCCCAGGAATCACATCATCGAGGTGCCTTATTCCCAATGTGAAGAGCAGATGTACGGCCACATGTCTTTCGGAGGATTCAACCCTGAAGTGGAGGTTTGTCTCTTCTCCTTCTCGTGTGTCGTCGTTAACGTCGGAGACTCAAACATCGTGAACAAGTTTCCACGACTCTTCTTCCTCCTTTTGCAACTTATTTGCAATAATAACTAATCAATAACGCTAAATGTTGGATTGATTGACGATTGATGATTGTCTAAGTCAAAGTCTGAGGATGGCTGAGCGACGTTTCTCGTTGTCGGACACAGAAACTGATGAAGGTACTGAAACCGAGTGTCGACCGCCCGGTTGAGAGAGAGGAGGTGACGAGTGTGGAAGGCCCAGCTGAGGAAGAAGAGGTGACGAGTGTGGAAGGCCCAGCTGAGTAAGAAGAGGAGATGAGTGTGGAAGGCCCAACTGAGGAAGAGGAGGTGACGAGTGTGGAAGGCCCAGCTGAGGAAGAGGAGGAGACGAGTGTGGAAGGCCCAACTGAGGAAGAGGAGGTGACGAGTGTGGAAGGCCCAACTGAGTAAGAAGAGGAGATGAGTGTGGAAGGCCCAACTGAGGAAGAGGAGGTGACGAGTGTGGAAGGCCCAGCTGAGGAAGAGGAGGAGACGAGTGTGGAAGGCCCAAATGAGGAAGAAGTGGTGACGAGTGTGGAAGGCCCAACTGAGGAAGAGGAGGAGACGAGTGTGGAAGGCCCAACTGAGGAAGAGGAGGTGATGAGTGTGGAAGGCCCAACTGAGGAAGAGGAGGTGACGAGTGTGGAAGGCCCAACTGAGGAAGAAGAGGTGACGAGTGTGGAAGGCCCAATTGAGGAAGAGGAGGTGACGAGTGTGGAAGGCCCAACTGAGGAAGAGGAGGAGACGAGTGTGGAAGGCCCAACTGAGGAAGAAGTGGTGACGAGTGTGGAAGGCCAAACTGAGGAAGAAGAGGTGACGAGTGTGGAAGGCCCAACTGAGGAAGAGGAGGTGACGAGTGTGGAAGGCCCAACTGAGGAAGAAGAGGTGACGAGTGTGGAAGGCCCAATTGAGGAAGAAGTGGTGACGAGTGTGGAAGGCCCAACTGAGGAAGAAGAGGTGACGAGTGTGGAAGGCCCAACTGAGGAAGAGGAGGTGATGAGTGTGGAAGGCCCAACTGAGGAAGAAGTGGTGACGAGTGTGGAAGGCCAAACTGAGGAAGAAGAGGTGACGAGTGTGGAAGGCCCAACTGAGGAAGAAGAGGTGACGAGTGTGGAAGGCCCAACTGAGGAAGAGGAGGTGACGAGTGTGGAAGGCCCAACTGAGGAAGAGGAGGTGATGAGTGTGGAAGGCCCAGCTGAGGAAGAGGAGGAGACGAGTGTGGAAGGCCCAACTGAGGAAGAAGAGGTGATGAGTGTGGAAGGCCCAACTGAGGAAGAGGAGGAGACGAGTGTGGAAGGCCCAACTGAGGAAGAAGAGGTGACGAGTGTGGAAGGCCAAACTGAGGAAGAAGAGGTGACGAGTGTGGAAGGCCCAACTGAGGAAGAAGAGGTGACGAGTGTGGAAGGCCCAACTGAGGAACTGAGGAAGAGGAGGTGACGAGTGTGGAAGGCCAAACTGAGGAAGAGGAGGAGACGAGTGTGGAAGGCCAAACTGAGGAAGAAGAGGTGACGAGTGTGGAAGGCCCAACTGAGGAAGAAGAGGTGACGAGTGTGGAAGGCCCAACTGAGGAAGAGGAGGTGACGAGTGTGGAAGGCCCAACTGAGGAAGAGGAGGAGACGAGTGTGGAAGGCCCAACTGAGGAAGAAGAGGTGATGAGTGTGGAAGGCCCAACTGAGGAAGAGGAGGAGACGAGTGTGGAAGGCCCAACTGAGGAAGAAGAGGTGACGAGTGTGGAAGGCCCAACTGAGGAAGAGGAGGTGATGAGTGTGGAAGGCCCAGCTGAGGAAGAGGAGGAGACGAGTGTGGAAGGCCCAACTGAGGAAGAAGAGGTGATGAGTGTGGAAGGCCCAACTGAGGAAGAGGAGGAGACGAGTGTGGAAGGCCCAACTGAGGAAGAAGAGGTGACGAGTGTGGAAGGCCAAACTGAGGAAGAAGAGGTGACGAGTGTGGAAGGCCCAACTGAGGAAGAGGAGGTGACGAGTGTGGAAGGCCAAACTGAGGAAGAAGAGGTGACGAGTGTGGAAGGCCAAACTGAGGAAGAAGAGGTGACGAGTGTGGAAGGCCCAACTGAGGAAGAGGAGGAGACGAGTGTGGAAGGCCCAACTGAGGAAGAGGAGGAGACGAGTGTGGAAGGCCCAACTGAGGAAGAGGAGGTGATAAGTGTGGAAGGCCCAGCTGAGGAAGAAGAGGTGACGAGTGTGGAAGGCCCAACTGAGGAAGAGGAGGTGATGAGTGTGGAAGGCCCAGCTGAGGAAGAGGAGGGGACGAGTGTGGAAGGCCCAGCTGAGGAAGAGGAGGAGACGAGTGTGGAAGGCCCAACTGAGGAAGAAGTGGTGACGAGTGTGGAAGGCCCAACTGAGGAAGAGGAGGAGACGAGTGTGGAAGGCCCAACTGAGAAAGAAGAGGTGACGAGTGTGGAAGGCCCAACTGAGGAAGAGGAGGTGATGAGTGTGGAAGGCCCAGCTGAGGAAGAGGAGGAGACGAGTGTGGAAGGCCCAACTGAGGAAGAAGAGGTGATGAGTGTGGAAGGCCCAACTGAGTAAGAAGAGGAGATGAGTGTGGAAGGCCCAACTGAGGAAGAGGAGGTGACGAGTGTGGAAGGCCCAGCTGAGGAAGAGGAGGAGACGAGTGTGGAAGGCCCAAATGAGGAAGAAGTGGTGACGAGTGTGGAAGGCCCAACTGAGGAAGAGGAGGAGACGAGTGTGGAAGGCCCAACTGAGGAAGAGGAGGTGATGAGTGTGGAAGGCCCAACTGAGGAAGAGGAGGTGACGAGTGTGGAAGGCCCAACTGAGGAAGAAGAGGTGACGAGTGTGGAAGGCCCAATTGAGGAAGAGGAGGTGACGAGTGTGGAAGGCCCAACTGAGGAAGAGGAGGAGACGAGTGTGGAAGGCCCAACTGAGGAAGAAGTGGTGACGAGTGTGGAAGGCCAAACTGAGGAAGAAGAGGTGACGAGTGTGGAAGGCCCAACTGAGGAAGAGGAGGTGACGAGTGTGGAAGGCCCAACTGAGGAAGAAGAGGTGACGAGTGTGGAAGGCCCAATTGAGGAAGAAGTGGTGACGAGTGTGGAAGGCCCAACTGAGGAAGAAGAGGTGACGAGTGTGGAAGGCCCAACTGAGGAAGAGGAGGTGATGAGTGTGGAAGGCCCAACTGAGGAAGAAGTGGTGACGAGTGTGGAAGGCCAAACTGAGGAAGAAGAGGTGACGAGTGTGGAAGGCCCAACTGAGGAAGAAGAGGTGACGAGTGTGGAAGGCCCAACTGAGGAAGAGGAGGTGACGAGTGTGGAAGGCCCAACTGAGGAAGAGGAGGTGATGAGTGTGGAAGGCCCAGCTGAGGAAGAGGAGGAGACGAGTGTGGAAGGCCCAACTGAGGAAGAAGAGGTGATGAGTGTGGAAGGCCCAACTGAGGAAGAGGAGGAGACGAGTGTGGAAGGCCCAACTGAGGAAGAAGAGGTGACGAGTGTGGAAGGCCAAACTGAGGAAGAAGAGGTGACGAGTGTGGAAGGCCCAACTGAGGAAGAAGAGGTGACGAGTGTGGAAGGCCCAACTGAGGAAGAGGAGGTGACGAGTGTGGAAGGCCAAACTGAGGAAGAGGAGGAGACGAGTGTGGAAGGCCAAACTGAGGAAGAAGAGGTGACGAGTGTGGAAGGCCCAACTGAGGAAGAAGAGGTGACGAGTGTGGAAGGCCCAACTGAGGAAGAGGAGGTGACGAGTGTGGAAGGCCCAACTGAGGAAGAGGAGGAGACGAGTGTGGAAGGCCCAACTGAGGAAGAAGAGGTGATGAGTGTGGAAGGCCCAACTGAGGAAGAGGAGGAGACGAGTGTGGAAGGCCCAACTGAGGAAGAAGAGGTGACGAGTGTGGAAGGCCCAACTGAGGAAGAGGAGGTGATGAGTGTGGAAGGCCCAGCTGAGGAAGAGGAGGAGACGAGTGTGGAAGGCCCAACTGAGGAAGAAGAGGTGATGAGTGTGGAAGGCCCAACTGAGGAAGAGGAGGAGACGAGTGTGGAAGGCCCAACTGAGGAAGAAGAGGTGACGAGTGTGGAAGGCCAAACTGAGGAAGAAGAGGTGACGAGTGTGGAAGGCCCAACTGAGGAAGAGGAGGTGACGAGTGTGGAAGGCCAAACTGAGGAAGAAGAGGTGACGAGTGTGGAAGGCCAAACTGAGGAAGAAGAGGTGACGAGTGTGGAAGGCCCAACTGAGGAAGAGGAGGAGACGAGTGTGGAAGGCCCAACTGAGGAAGAGGAGGAGACGAGTGTGGAAGGCCCAACTGAGGAAGAGGAGGTGATAAGTGTGGAAGGCCCAGCTGAGGAAGAAGAGGTGACGAGTGTGGAAGGCCCAACTGAGGAAGAGGAGGTGATGAGTGTGGAAGGCCCAGCTGAGGAAGAGGAGGGGACGAGTGTGGAAGGCCCAGCTGAGGAAGAGGAGGAGACGAGTGTGGAAGGCCCAACTGAGGAAGAAGTGGTGACGAGTGTGGAAGGCCCAACTGAGGAAGAGGAGGAGACGAGTGTGGAAGGCCCAACTGAGGAAGAAGAGGTGACGAGTGTGGAAGGCCCAACTGAGGAAGAGGAGGTGATGAGTGTGGAAGGCCCAGCTGAGGAAGAGGAGGAGACGAGTGTGGAAGGCCCAACTGAGGAAGAAGAGGTGATGAGTGTGGAAGGCCCAACTGAGGAAGAGGAGGAGACGAGTGTGGAAGGCCCAACTGAGGAAGAAGAGGTGACGAGTGTGGAAGGCCAAACTGAGGAAGAAGAGGTGACGAGTGTGGAAGGCCCAACTGAGGAAGAAGAGGTGACGAGTGTGGAAGGCCCAACTGAGGAAGAGGAGGTGACGAGTGTGGAAGGCCAAACTGAGGAAGAGGAGGAGACGAGTGTGGAAGGCCCAACTGAGGAAGAAGAGGTGACGAGTGTGGAAGGCCCAACTGAGGAAGAGGAGGTGATGAGTGTGGAAGGCCCAGCTGAGGAAGAGGAGGAGACGAGTGTGGAAGGCCCAACTGAGGAAGAAGAGGTGATGAGTGTGGAAGGCCCAACTGAGGAAGAGGAGGAGACGAGTGTGGAAGGCCCAACTGAGGAAGAAGAGGTGACGAGTGTGGAAGGCCAAACTGAGGAAGAAGAGGTGACGAGTGTGGAAGGCCAAACTGAGGAAGAAGAGGTGACGAGTGTGGAAGGCCCAACTGAGGAAGAGGAGGTGACGAGTGTGGAAGGCCAAACTGAGGAAGAAGAGGTGACGAGTGTGGAAGGCCAAACTGAGGAAGAAGAGGTGACGAGTGTGGAAGGCCCAACTGAGGAAGAGGAGGAGACGAGTGTGGAAGGCCCAACTGAGGAAGAGGAGGAGACGAGTGTGGAAGGCCCAACTGAGGAAGAGGAGGTGACGAGTGTGGAAGGCCCAACTGAGGAAGAAGAGGTGACGAGTGTGGAAGGCCCAACTGAGGAAGAAGAGGTGACGAGTGTAGAAGGCCCAACTGAGGAAGAAGAGGTGACGAGTGTGGAAGGCCAAACTGAGGAAGAAGAGGTGACGAGTGTGGAAGGCCCAGCTGAGGAAGAGGAGGAGACGAGCTGGATGCCAGCAGACGTCACAGATGAAGAAATGGCTCTGAGGTAACATCATTTACTTCTCTACTTCCTGGAAATATTAATACAGGAAAAAATTATGAAAAACATTTGATCAAAGATTCAAATATTTTTTCATTGTTTTAAAAAAGTGTGAATTTGAATCAAACACCATAAAAGATGATTTTAACTGATTTGACAGTGAATTCAGTGTCCTAAGTTTCACATTCCCCGTCTGAACGTTTCAGGTACGAGAGTTTGGTCGGGAGCACGAAGAAGAAGTTCGTGAAGAAGCGCCAGCGAGCGGCGACGGACGAGGATGTCAATCAAAACGTCGTAGAAACCAACACAAAGAGAATGTTTCTGAAACCTCAGGACTGAACTTACAGAACGTGATTCAGGTAAATGTTTTTTGACATAGTTGTGTTTTACAGCCGAGTGGATGTTATACATCCTGTCGATTTATCTTTGAGAAGCTGTGAGAGTTCAAAAGTTTCAGTCTTTGAACAGAGACAGAGTTATTGTGATTCACGTTGATTTTACACTCTTGTTTTAGTGATATGCTTGTTAAAAAAAGTGGCATAAATTTATACATGTTTATTTTAATTTGCACATTTATTTAATCTGGAGGCTGTGACTGGGAGCAACGGCCTGCGTGTTCCTAACGTGATCGTTCACTAGTTTCATCCTCTGAACCAACAACGTTTGGTAAGTTGTTGTCTAGTTAGATAGAAGCTAACTGACCTAAAATGAATGTTTGCACTTGTATTTGCTTCCTTATCAAACTAAATAAATAAACAGTTGATATATTCTTGGCTCCTCCTGAAATGTCTCATTTCTCATGTCTGTCACAAGCTTCCTCTGGGGACAGATTTCGCACTATAGACATATTAATTTGGGACAAAAGTCGAGCATTAACTAGTTATGGTTTGAATTAGTCAAATTGTCCCTCAATGGTCCCCCCACCATCCTCAAACATCTTATCTTTTATGCTTTTATCTTTTTATCTTGTATTATTTTAATGTAAGGTGACCTTGGGTGTTCTGAAAGGCGCCTCCAAATAAAATGTATTATTATTATTATTATTATTATTATTAAACAAAGTATTGACTTGCTAAACTAACCAGAGTCCGTCTTTTACCTGTTATTTATTTATTAATAAAAACTCAAACTACTCACTTTAATAAAGCTATTCTTATAAAACTAAATATCAACTTAAAACAAGAATAAAATAGATTAAAATAAAAAATCAGCAACTTACTTTAATTTTACCTCAATTATTGAATTATGATATTCATACTGGTTGTACTTCTCCATTGAACTGTTGACTCTGTGTTAACTTGCACATGACAAATGAAACTATAAATAAAACTTGAAATATGATCTACAACAATAAGTTTGTGTGCGCGCGCGCAGTTGGGGGGCTCGACAGTGACGTCACGGTGACCACACCCCAACCCGGAAGTGTCCGCCGGTCTGCCGCAGGAGTGGAGCAGCGCAACGCAGCAACGGATCGGGAATCGAACAGTGGCGTCTCTCTGGTGACTGTGTGCAAACAAACGTGCGTCAGCGGTGAAGTGGACGTGACGCAGCAGCGGGTCCGTTAGGTTGTGTTGTTGTTGTTGTGTCGTCGTTGTTATTGTTGTTGTTGATGTTGAGAGTCGGGAACGCGCAGATTTAAGCTAGCTCGATCCTCGGAGCTAACAAGGACACAAGGTGAGTAACGTACCCGCCTAACCCTAACCCTTACCCTACAGTCACATGACCGTGATGCTCTGTTGTGTTTACATCTGTGGAGCTCTTCATCCTCCATCTTCATCCTCATCCTCCATCTTCACTGATAGCTTACCTGTGTCTGTACTGGGACATGAGGACAGACAGACAGACAGACAGACAGACAGACAGACAGACAGACAGACAGACAGACAGACAGACAGACAGACAGACAGACAGACAGACAGACAGACAGACAGACAGACAGACAGACAGACAGACAGACAGACAGACAGACAGACAGACAGACAGACAGACAGACAGACAGACAGATATATAAATACATACTGTATTGATCCAGTAGCAAACAAAACAGTCAAACACAAGAGCATTATAATAGTAAAAGGTCGAAATGAGTCCAGAATAAGTTCAGTGCAGTGAGATGAAAGTCTGAACTACTACAAAGCTGTTACTGTAAAGAAGTAATGAGTATTGAAGCCAAATATAAATACAGATTTAAAGATAAATACACCTGTGTATTGATTTTTGTGAAGATCGGTCAATGGGAACACATTCCGGGGGTCTTGGGGGGTCTCGGGGGGCACCGTTGAGCCATTTTGCGACGCCCATTCAAAATTCCTTCAGAATACGTAAATGTTCACCACTTTCTAACTTTCTGCAAATTTCGGTAAGAAGTTGAGCATGTTAAAGCCCTCAAAAAGCCAATTCATTTGCCTGAATAATAATAATAAGTACAAGTGTATCAAAGAAAAAATGTGGAATATGGCCAAAATGGCCACTAAATACAAAATAGCAGGCTTCCTGTTTTGTTTTTCCAATTGCATCTAAGACTTTTTTGTTTGTCTGGTCATGATACACCTGTGTATTGATTTTTGTGAAGATCGGTCAATGGGAACACATTCCGGGGGTCTCGGGGGGTCTCGGGGGGCACCGTTGAGCCATTTTGCGACGCCCATTCAAAATTCCTTCAGAATTCGTAAATGTTCACCACTTTCTAACTTTCTGAAAATTTCGGTAAGAAGTTGAGCATGTTAAAGCCCTCAAAAAGCCAATTAATTTGCCTGAATAATAATAATAATAATAATCCTTACAATTTCAATAGGGTCTCACCAGACACCTTTGATGTCTGTGCTCGGGCCCTAATAACTGAACTCAAACAAAGTTGTGCATTTGACAACCTGTAAAAAATGATGGTACAGCAAATGTAAGTAAAGTGTAAATCTTGACTCTTCCATCACAGAGATGCTCCAGGTGGAAACGGGGAGATTGTAACAGTCAGAAAACTTTCCAGCCAGTTGCCTCCTCGGGACCCACGCTTGTCTACGTCTGTCTGAAGGTCTGGAGGGTGAGTGTCCACTCAGTGTTCATGCTTCAGTCTCCCACAAAATACATTTGTGTAACAACAGCCCCCCCCCCCCCCCCCCCCCCCGAAGATATTTATATGGTTTTAAGGAATGGGCGTGACAAAATAACTGACTACCGCCTAAAGTGAAGCCCCGGCACTAAGATTGGCCGACATGTACAAAATCAATAGGGACATTTGTCTTTTCATGACAAACAAATAAGTCTGAGGAACTTGTCCTTGGGCTTTCATTAGATGGAGATGTATTATAACTCCTCTGTGCATTGTTCTTTCAGCCTCAAACCTCATTCACACATTCACAGTCCCGCCCTGATCAGATCCATATCAATATTGACTCATCATCACAGCGCCACCTACTGGCTACAGGAAGTGACATGTTTTAAACTTTGATGAAGTGCTCTTGGCTGCTTTACAATACACAGCTCAAATGAGCTGTATATATAAAAGAACACTTCAAAGGATCCATTAAGCAAATCATTATTTGTTGTCAGTTTGCTTTAATGTCACAGTGTCAGTGATGTTAGATTACTTTGATGTCTTTGATGTGACAATCTGAAGAGAGAAAAGAGTGTTTTTGACCCGAACAGATCTATTAGTCTGTATATAGCGATATGGATAGCACCAAACTACTGCCAAAAGGAGGTAAGCCTCGTTTTAAAACTCAATTCGATTGAGATAAAGTTTTCACTAAGGGGTCTAACTTGATGGGGTGGACCGTAATGCGTGATTAGTGAGCGTGATCCAGCGGTGCATGACAGACGCAGGAAGTGAAGAGTTTATCCTCTCCGTAGTGCGCAGAGCCCGTGCAATGCGGAGACTCGGTCATAGATCGCTCTCTCCACCGACCGCAACAGGCTTCAAAATGCGTGTGCTCGGTCCCGTCAGTGCTACAACACAGCCCTAGTTTTAATTATTATTGATGTTATTATTATGTCAAAGACACATCCTTCAATACAATGCTAATGTGGGACGAATACATGATTATCTTATGTTATCTGCACAATCTGAAACTTTTACAAGACATACTTTATATACATGTGTTTATTAAACATATACAAATACATATGCAACTGTGATGCAACTTCACATATCCGAATTATTTTGAGTGGAATAGAATGAACCTTTCTAAATGTGGCGGGACAGCAAATGACGTACTGCAAAACATAAAGACAGCAGATAAAATAATATAACATTTTTTTAAAGTAAAGACAAACAAAAACTATGAAAGAAACATGGGTAATAGCAAAAACAATCATAACTAAAAGTGCACATGGACACAAAGGCCAAAAATGGCGTACAAGCAAAGGCCGAACCACAGTGAGTAATGAATGTTTCAGCAGGAGAAACAGCATTTTAAGGTTGGTGTATTACATCATCGCATTTTGAAACTTAAATAAAAAAATCTAAACCTCTGCAGGACACGTCAGCCTATGAGTGATGTCCTTTATAAAAAAAATATGTTTTCCACTCCACTACAATAAAATTACAATAGAAATTAAAATTATTTATTGAAAATAATAAGAGCACATGCCTTTTGAAGCGTTGCAAGAGTTTTGCCTGAAAAAAAGAAATGATGACTGAGGAAATATTGACACATAGAGCTGTTCAGCTTGGACTCTGATCATGAGACAGAAGTTTGGACGTGATAGGACAATGCACGGTGGAGTTATGACAACATCGTCTCCTTTGGCGAAGGATGAACCTTCACCGTACCTCAATGTTTACACGGTTTGAGGAAATGTCCAAATTCTGAGAGACAGAGAGAGACGTGACCTTCGCAAGACATAAAGATTCCTTTGATCTATGATCACTGTCACTGAAGGAGTAGAGTTGTTTGTTTACGGCTCAGCAGCAAAGGATTCATAGTCCATGTATGTCAGAGATACAGATAATAATCCTTATAATTTCAATATGGCCTCCTAATGAAAACAGTGCAAGAGACTAGAGATCTAAAAAATATAAAATCAAATAAAGCAAAACATAGGAATTTGGAACTTCCATCACCTGGATGACTGAGACTCTCCTCAGACATTAGCTGTTACAGACCTTTACATTGCACTACACAGTATTGACCAGTTGCTTCACCCCACAGACTCAAACATGCCAAAGGAGGCAGATCACAATGAGGGAGGAGGAAACGATCAGGGGTCGAATGAGGAAACGACTGAGGAGACTTCACGGAAGAGAGAGCGGGAAAATATAGCCTGCGGTCAAACTCCACCAGGTGAGGAACTGGCTTTAACTGAGAGTACAGAAGGTTAATAAACACACAGACCCCCCCACCGTGTGCACATGAGGACAAACTGAGGATTCACAGACTCAGAAATATCGGTCCCATGAACATGCCTGGTTGTTTTCGTCAGTATACATAAATTCTTTTCTGGGAAATCAGTGAAAATGCTGCTAACAGACAAACAGCCGAGTGAAACACAACCACCTGGGCGAAGGTAACGAGTCTTTAATAATCACTCACCAGGATTCGCACAGTTAAATTCACTGAATAAGTTTTTTTACTTCAACATTTCAAGTCATATTTAATTTGCCCAAACGTTCACACACAACCACATGTGAGAATATCTCCTCAGGCAGAAATTGTCAAGACGACCAGCAACACAAACATGAACTCAGTCGAGAACACAAACAACCCTGTTTTTATTCGGTGGAGAAGAAACATGAGTGTTCTAGTGCAGTAAGTGAAAATAACCGGTCACTCACAAGCAAGTACCTTCAGGGGTTTGGCAAATAAAATCTTCCTGTCTGCGGTTCCTCTCTTTACCCTTCAGCACCACAGCTCCTCTCCTTCTCATTGTACTTTAACATGTCCTGCATCGACCTGAAGGCTTTTCAGAGCGTGTGCAATATGATGGACGTGTGTACAAATATAGACAGAGAGGTGGTAATGAGGATGAAACCTTACACCTCTGTGATGTACAGCTGCTTATCAGTCAATTATATTTTACAGTAACAGTGAGAGCATTGTGTTTTCTAGCTGTGGCCATGGTTTTCAGTGCAGTCACATGGTTGTTTTACCCTCACACACAACATTTAATGGAATTGAGACAGAGGGCTTCGGATGTCAGGTTAACAAACACAAGGCACACCCTCAGTGTTTTGTATGAGGTCCAGATATCAGCTTTCCTAGCCTCAGGCCTGTGTGTTGGCACATTTACCTTTAGATCGGAACAAATGAATAAAGAAACTTATCCCACGAAGACAGAAACCTTTCTTTTAATTCTCTAAGTTCTCACAGAATGTTTGACATGAGATGTATAGTGCAGGAGCAACCTTTAATTTTAGAAATGCGTGTCATTGTCCTGCTTGGGGAATGAAGACGTTACAAATGTGTGTGGGAATCTGTGACTCCTTGTTCATGCTCAGTACAGACTTTGCTCTAAGGCAGGTGGACTGAACAGAATGTGAGTGGATCCTCTGACCTGCAAAACATTACCACTGAATCCACTTTAACATTTTCTTAACCATAGAATGTAAATAGAGATGGAAGAAATTAAGGCTCCAAAAACTGCAGCCAAAGCGTCTTCATTGCCCCCTGGTGGCTCACTGCAGTACAGGTCATAAACCTTGTCCTCCTTTATCCAAACATGGACCAAACTAAAAAAGACAAAGTTCACGTTGAATCTATTTTTCTTAAAGATGGTTTCTGTAATTTTCGGTGTTTTTTAATCATTGTTTTAATTAGTTACTTGATAATTATAAGAAAAGAGGTAAAAGGTCAAGACTAACAGCTGAGACTGACTCACGATTGGTTGAGAACGTGTATCGGCAGGACCGGGATACCACAGCTCCGAATGACATCTCCTGTGCAAGATGTCTGAAGACAAATTAATTTTAATAAGCTGCTTTTTCCTCCCTCACAGCGAGCGTTGTCAAGTTCGTGTCTGTGGAGCAGCTGATGCACACGGCCAAAGGCGTCTCCAACATGACTCTGGCTCATGAGATAATGGTCAACCAGGCGTTTCAGGTCAAACCTGCAGCGCCACCTGAAGGAAGGTGAGGATCTGAGTTTTATATTTTAATTGTCACTTAAAGGGACTCTTACCTTTGTTGCATTTGAGAATTACAGCACATTCAAATCATCCCGCCTTCCTCCAATGCCCCACCCCCTCGTTCCCATCCGCGGTGTTTTTTTGAAGAAACTTTATTTACAAGCAGACTTAGAACCTACTGCCTCCGCGCACGCACGTGAGTTTTTGTTTACCAAAGCAATGGATTCGGTAAGTTATATACATTTACATTCACATGCCTTGATGACGCCGGCCCGAATGCGCCAAAAGAAGCAGACGGAAAACCTGCATGTCCATGCAGCAAACAGACAGGTCTGTCGGCCAATAAGGTCCTTCGGTCCGAAGAATTTTATTGGTTGAAGTTTTCACTATATATTATGAGAGTGAAATAATTGTTTGTTTTTACTCCTGGTGGGTCTGTCTTGCATTTTAGTGTCATTACCTTATTAATACCAATTTAACCTTATCCACAAAAAGTGTAAAAATGCAACAAAGGTAAGAGTCCCTTTAAGCCCTTGTCCTCGCTTGAGGTTATTTGCTCCCGGAAAAGTAACAGTGCAACCTTTTCCATCTGCACAGTTTGGAGCAGAGATTGAAGGAGGTTATGCACAAAGCATTCTGGGATACCTTGGAAGAACAGCTGAAGGAGGATCCACCGTCGTACACACACGCCATCAAACTGCTCGCTGAAATCAAAGAGGTGAGGCAGGGGATTCATTTGATCCAGGAAGTAAACCGCTCCCAAATCCTCAGGGCTAAATTCACACTTCAAATATGATCCTGTAGAAATGTGTCACCAGAGCAGGATTTTCTTTATGTGGACATTATTCATCCCTCCCTTCATTTAATCATCCTCTCTTTCGTCTCGACAGATTCTCCTGTCTTTGTTTCTGCCGAACCACGGCCGTCTGCGCGCCCGCATCGAGGAGGTCCTGGACCTGCCCCTGATCCAGCAGCAGGCGGAGAACGGAGCTCTCGACATAAGCAAACTGTCCCAGTTCGTCATCGGGATGATGGGCTCGCTGTGCGCCCCCTGCAGGGACGAGGACATCAACAAGCTGAAGGAGATCACAGATATCGTGCCGCTGTTCAAGTAAGACCAGAGACAAGAGAGGCAGTGATGTCAGCCCTGTGTGTTCCAGGCAGCAGTTTATTTTTAGAGTCTGCAATTTCATTCCAGTCCATTTCCGTGCAGAAGTTTGTTCTGGGGTGACGTCAGTTTAGACGATGATAAAAGAGTTTTCATGTTCGAATATTCATAACGTTATTGAACAATTATTCGAATATTGATGACCCCACCCATCACCCTCACACGCATTAAGGTCAAACACGGACAAACAGGACTGATATTTCTCAAAAATAGCTTCATTAAGGAAATACGCCATTTTGTAGTCAAGTTTAACTTTTCACAGCATTATTCCATCCGACGGATTTTAACAGGTAGCGATTGCAACGCATCACTGCCTGGCTACAGCATAGACCTTTGAAAAATGAATAAATAATAATAACATTGGAAGATAATTTTAAAAAGATATAAACACGGTCTAATGACTTACATCCATCCTTTTAAACGTCAGGCTTCCCGACGCTGGCGGCAGCCGAATTATTCGACAATTGAGTTTTAACTTACGCAACTTAGCGTAAAACTATGAGCGAAGTTGACTGGTCATCAGACTGGACACAAACACACAAGAATAATAACAAAACATGGCTTAAGGCCAAATTAGATTATTGTTTTAAACTGACAGTCATGGCAACTTATTAGCGAGATGTAGGCTATAGCTACCTTACAGGCTAGCCTATTGTAGCCTCTGAGAAATGGCTAACACACATCAGGCTATTAAACAACTGCCTGCTTGGATTGCCTGGGCATACATAACCTATCACAGGCCCATCTATGTGTTACTGTTCATGAAAATCAACATATTCACATGTTCTAGGGTAAGACCAGTCGATTTACTGTCAGTCCGCAAGATACCGGAAGATGTTGTTCTCATAATGCGTGGGACTAGAACGATTATTCATTAGGCTTGGATTTTTATTCCAATAAATTCTTAATGACGAATATTCATTACCAACCCTAATCCAGACTTAATGAGAGTAGATTCACCGTAATAATCATCAGTTGTTATGATTGTCGTGTTTATGTTTTCACAGTGTTGGTTTATTTTCTCTGTTCTCCCCCTTTTTCTAAAGGGCGATATTCTCAGTTCTTGACATGATGAAGTACGACATGGCAAACTTCGCCCTGAGCAGCATCAGGCCTCATCTGATGCAGCAGTCTGTTGAGTATGAGAGAGGCAAGTTCCAGGAGTTTCTGGAGAAACAACCAAGTAAGGAGGCTTTTAACATTATTTATCATTTATTGTATTATTTATGCTGCCAGCATTACATAATGGGTTGGATGTAAAATACAGAATAAACCTTCGTAACAGTGAATATCTGAATTAGCTCAACTTCCTCTATCTGCAGATTTTTCACTATTAACAATTTGTTAAATGGCAAACTGAAAGAAAAAGTTAACTACATGCTAGTAAACAGATTCAGGCACTTACTTGATATGGAATCAGTCAGTTGTTAACATGATGCTTGTTCTCCAGATGCCTTAGACTACACTGAGAAGTGGCTGGAGGACACAGTGAAACACCTGAGAGAGGCCGAGCAGGACGGCTCCAGGGCCTCCTCCTCCTCCAACCCCCCCTCCCTCCTCCCCGTTAATGTCCACAATCAGGCCTATCTACGCCTGCTGAGGTGGGACCACGCCACAGACGCCTTCCCAGAGGTACACACCCTCGACCCCGGAGCTTATTGCCGGGTCTCGGATGATTGTTAATCGTTTTTAAGATGTTCTTGTTCTTTTTTATCTGCCACCATAAACTGTATTCCTCCTCCTTCTCCTCCTACTCCTCCTCCTCCTCTCGATAGACGGTGTTGATGGATCAGGCTCGGTTCCAGGAGATGCAGCAGAAGGCTGATCAGTTAGTCCTGCTCTCCTCTGTGCTCCTCATCGTCTACACCACGACGGGCGAGGCCATCTCAGGCCTGCCGGGGCTGATGGACACTCTTAAAACCGCCGTCAACGTCATGATTGCAGACATGCACAAACCGTGAGTGCAAATACTCGAGTACTAAACCTTTTAATGCAGCTGGTATATGTAATGCAATGTATTACAGCTCATAGTTGTGTTAGTGCCTAACTTACATAACTTCTTCCTGTCTGTCCCAAGGTCTTTCAGCGCACAGGAGGCCTTAGCGTCCATCGGAGAGAAGATGTGTGTGGAGCTGAGTCAGTGTCTGAGCCAACATGGCTACTCCCCTTTCTCCGCTGACAGGAAGAGCATCCTGAAGGGACAGATCTCTGCCACCATCCAGCCAGACAACACGGTCCGCAAGCTGATGGGTAAGAACACTGACGAATCAACGCAGCCACAGAAACACCTGGTGTCCACTCTGCTCAGGAGGTTTAGTGTCGATAAAACTGAGAAGTTTGGAAACGCTGCTCGGTCCTTTTTAGTTTGAAAAGGGTTAGGGTTAGGAAGGTTATGGACGTACACACTCACCTCCACTTGCTGATTGGGTCGTTTTGGTGATGATGTAGCCTTTCACTGATTCGTCCGGCTAATATCACATGACCCCCCTCCAGAAGAAAACAACCAGTGTAAAACTCAACATGGAGAATCAATTAATCAAGTGTTTCTGACCTTGTTGTCTTTGCTAACTGGTGTTGTGCAGTTTAATTATACATTTTAAAGGGACTCTTACCTTTGTTGCATTTTTACACTTTTTGTGGATAAGGTTAAATTGGTATTAATAAGGTAATGACACTCTAAAATGCAAGACAGACCCACCAGGAGTAAAAACAAACAATTATTTCACTCTCATAATATTTAGTGAAAACTTCAACCAATAAAATTCTTCGGACCGAAGGACCTTATTGGCCGACAGACCTGTCTGTTTGCTGCATGGACATGCAGGTTTTCCGTCTGCTTCTTGTGGCGCATTCGGGCCCGCGTCATCAATGTATATAACTTACCGGTGCTTCTGAATCCGAATCCATTGCTTTGGTAAACAAAAACTCACGTGCGTGCGCGGAGGCAGTAGGTCGTAAGTCTGCTTGTAAATAAAGTTTCTTCAAAAAAACACCGCGGATGGGAACGAGGGGGTGGGGCATTGGAGGAAGGCGGGATGATTTGAATGTGCTGTAATTCTCAAATGCAACAAAGGTAAGAGTCCCTTTAAGATGACACAACTGTTAACATGCATATATAGGAGACAATGCTTTTATTTTATACAAGCAACACAGCCTACAACGTGGGGTTTATGTACTGACGGAAAATTCTTCTTCCTCTCCCTCTCCTCTTCCTCTCCTCTTCCTCTTCCTCTTCCTCTTCCTCTTCCTCTTCCTCTTCCTCTTCCTCTTCCTCTTCCTCTCCTCTCAGACTCGCGGGTCCAGACCTATCTCCTGGCCTCCTTGGAGTCCAGTCAGCAGAAGACGCCTCTTCATCTCCCAGGAGGTCTGGCTCCGGTCAGCAAGGAGATGAAGGAGCTGGCTGTCCAGTTCAGTTGCCTGGTGAACTTCAACAAGCTGGTCTTCTCCCCGTTCTACCAGAAGATTCTCCAGAACATCCTGACACCCAGCATGGAGACGTAAACACAGACGAGTGGTGAACCCTGGTTTAGTTTAGCAGTTTCTCCCTCACAAGTAACCTTTCATTCTTAGAGTAAAGAGTTGACACCTCAAACTGTCGTAATGAAAAATCCCTGACCACCTTCTCTGCTGTATTAAACCACAGTGTTAAAATAAATACATCTCATGTACCTTCGTGCTTTGTCAAATGGTTTACCATCCTTAGATACGGAAGAAATATCTAAGATATATAATCATTTATAATAATAACACTATTCAAATATAAAGGCTACAAGTCAAGACCTTTTATGTATCAAGTGTTTCAGTAGGAAACCAGTCTTCACTGGTCAATCATTTCCAGAGTTAAGTGTTTGTCTTCTTGCTTTTAGACCTGGAAGCTTTCTATCTTTGTTCATAACCCAGGAAACCGCCTCTATCTGCCAATATGTAGTTACTCAGCTTTCTCAGCCTGTTGTGTTCAGACAGACACGTGTGTTTATGTATAGAAACAAACTTGAAGGAAGAATGCGAGCACCTTTACGACAAAGTCACCTACATTTGTCGTACCAGCCGCAGTTTAAAACCGCGCTGACCTTTTGACCTGCATGTTGAAAGCCCCTCTGAGGGTCTGGACATTTGCACTGGCTCATAGGGAATTAGAAGATTTGCTGTGCAGCAGGGGCCAATACCATGACGTTCATACAAAGCCAAGCTATAAATGAATCGAGTGGTACGTGCGATGCTTTCACCTTTTTAAAATTCCTCAAACACAAATAGCAGCGTGGAGGGTGTGTGCACTTTTAATATCCACTGGATGTAAATGAATAAGATGCTTTGAGGAGTGAAACCAGACTTTTGTTATCAACGAGCTTGAAGTGTTACTGATCTTTTTTTAGTTTACTTCACTCACACTCACACCTTTCACCTCTGATAGTGTTTAAGATATTTAGGATATTAATATTTGAAATACACGTTGCTTTGCCTGTAGGTCTGACAAGTTTCCAATGCTGAATTTAAGCTGGTTTTATTATTTATTTTCTTTTTACAGGTAATAACACATTACATGTTTATGTGCTTGCTTGTCTGCAAAAATGTTAACAGTTGTAAAAATGTGGTAAAACAGACACAGTTAAAAAAAGTGTGTTAAGAATAGAGACAGCGTTTTAAAAGTAGAGTCCTGTCCTGAATAACAATGTGTCCTACAGAAAATATGATTTTATTTCAAATCTTCTGCTACTCAGTATTATAGCCTGTAGGTCGTGATAACACTTTTCTGTCTCCCTGACTCGCTTTGTGTTTGAGTTTTGATTGTTTATTAAGTCACGGTGGAATTTTCATGACCTTTTCGTGAATCCCAATTAAAAGGTGAAAGTGACCCAGTTCAACCCTGTGTGTGTGTGTGTGTGTGTCTTTTCACGTTGGTAGACATGTTGACATGTCACAGTAGGAAGGTCAGACTGAGTGGGTTGTGTAGCTCCAACTTTTCGCTGTCCCAGTTTGTGATATGTACACAAAATGTAACTTTAAATAAACACAATATCACAGAGAGATCTGCATCGTGCAGCACATTATAATCACAATTTCCTATAACTCACCCTCTAAAAATACACAAACTGAACAGACCCCCCAGCTGCTGCTGAATTTCATCAAAGCAAATACGCATGTGTTTGCATTGATGAAATTCCTGAAGCCGACCGACACAGTGCGGTGAACCTGCAGTTGTTTTGGAACCTGAGGCACTGACAACTGTGTGTGTATAATCCTGTGCATGTTTACGCTCAGACACTGATTTATTGGTTAGATATACAAACTTTTACTTTAAAGAATTACGTTAGAATAAGAATTATGTTTATTTTCTTCCTGTAAGTTCTTTATAGATGATAGTGTTTTTATTTATAGCCGTTTATTGTTAAATTGTTAAATACCCAGACTCAATTAAATGTCTCTGTCATGAGGGTTTGATAACCTTTGAGGAATAATTGCAAATCTTAAAAAATAATATTTGTAATCACTCATTATGATAATAGTTGGTATGAAATCGTTTGACTTCCTAATGCGACGCGTGGGATATAATTTATAACACTTTTTATTGTATTATATTCTATATTAAAGATGAAGAGTTAAAAAAAAGAAGGCCAATTTCAAATGAGGATAAATTGAGTAAAACATATTTATTAAACTTTACACTTTTCTCATAAAGAGCAGTTTTTTAAACTCTGCCCGGCAGCACATGAGCAGCAAAGGCCGAGGAGGTTTCACTGAGCAGGAGATAAACAGACTAAAGAAGATTGTTCAGAGAATTAGACAACAGAAAAACAATGATGATGATGAATAAAGTTGAACATCCTGATTACCAATCAGTCCTGTTTTTTTTTATATTTTACAACATGAGTCTTTTAAACATCAGTTCTTTAAATCTAAATGGAGCCAGAGACGCTGTGAAGAGGTCTCTGATGTTCCAGCAAATAAAACTGAAAAGAACTGAAGTGATGTTTTGACACGAAACACAGTGACTCTAAAAATGAGAATGACTGGAAAAGAGAGTGGGAGGGGTGCAGGTGGTCCTGAGGCACCTAAGCACAACCAGTGGGTGGGTGGGGGGGGCATCATCTTCTCCAGGAGCTTTGCACCAGAGTCTTTAGAAATGGAGGAGGTGGTGGAGGGCAGACTACTGGTGGTGAGGGCAAAGGTTGAGCAGTTTTATTTTATTTTTAAGAATGTTTATGCTCCGGTCTCAGGACCTGACAGAGTCTGTTATTTCAAGGTTTTAGACACTGTTTCAAGCAAAGTAAAAATGTATGATTTTTAATTTTTAGGATATCTTAATTGTACAGAAGATGATGTCTTAGACAGGAACCACCTAGAGCCCCACATAGTGCACTGAGGCAGCTGCTGCAGGCCCATGTTCTGTGTGATGTATGGAGAAGAATGAATGAAAATAAAAGACAATACACCTCGACTCATTGCCGAGGGAATCTCATATCCATGGCGAGGTTGGACCGGCTTTATTGTTTTAAGCATAATTTTAGCATCGTCAGAAAGTGCAGTATACTTCCAGTTGGTTTTACGGATCACGCGCTGGTTGTATGCAACATTTTTATCTCTAAGTTAAAGTCCAGAAGCACATACTGGCATTTTAACACGTCTCTTATACAGTGGTGGGAAGTAACGAAGTAGAAATACTTTGTTACTGTACTTAAGTAGATTTTTCACATATCTGTACTTTACTTGAGTATTTATTTTCCTGACGACTTATTTCTTTTACTCGTTACATTTGAGCACAAATATCTGTACTTTCTGCTTCTTACATTCTCAAAACTGTCTCGTTACTTCCACAGCGGAGGTTGGTGCAACGTGCACCTTTACGCACGGCGCACCTCTCTCTCTCTCTCTCTCGCTCCTGCAGGAGTTCGGTTCAGTCTTTATTATTAGGGCCCGAGCACTGACAGGTACTGACAGACGTGAGGCCCTATTATAATTGTAAGGAGTATTATTCAGGCAAATTAATTGGCATTTTGAGGGCTTTTATTAGGTGACTTTACATGATTTTTTTAAGGTATTCCTTTTTCGATTCAAATTCGTTTTCCCTTTCCTGCTTCGTGTCAACATCTGCAAATAAATACATAGCTCGAAGCAGCAAGTGGTTAACTTTTCTTAAAGCAATTATTGGAAGTAGTTGGTTTAAACAAAAACTGTTGGCAAATAGACTATCATTGGTTGGCCGTGTCTACTTAGTCTTACACGTCCGAGTAAACAAAACAAACAGATTTAAAACAAGTCGAGATGGAAAAACAAACAACACAACCAATTATATAAGCAAACACAAAACAACTTTCAGCCAACACAACCAAAAACAAACACTGTGTCGTGGACTACTGCATATTCCCGCGCACAATTCAGGTTTTTTAATGGACCTCGCCAAATGGAACCCTGGGTAATCAGGCCCAGTTTTCCACTCACTATAATGCCAATATAATTTTTGCAAAGATATTATATATCTATGTTTTGCCAATTCCATTCCTAAGTCGCCCTTTGTGCTGACTCAACACAACTTAGAAGCTGTTGAGTCTTTATATTTGTATTGTACAAACTGGCTAATGTGTACAACTTCAAGCAGAGTTGTGTCTTCACTTTGTCGTCCCTACAGGCGAGATACCCTGCAGGTATAGTGCCACCCTGCTGGAAACCAATATTTATAATTAAAATATAATTAAACAGGCTTACATGTAGATGCGTGGACAAGCTGGCGGGCAGGTATACAGGCAGGTAAACATCCAGGCAGTAACAAAATACAGCTAATAGACACAAAAGCTTAGTGTTTAAGTGCCATCAAGCAAGACACTGATCATTTATAAACTTCAAAATAAAGTCACCAAAATACTGTAACCAAATTTGCACCTTAAGATATTCAATTGGATGTATTTTGTAGATGTAATTTAGCATTCAAAAAACATTGGTCTTCAATTATTTATTTCCTTGTTCAGTCTGAAATTTGTCAGCAAAACTAGACTGTGTCCAGTGATTTGTTCTTCTCTGTACTAGCACTGTCCAGGCTGTTAACGAAAGAGAAACTATCTTATTGTGTGTGCCTTGTTTCCCTTTGCTGAGTCATCATAAGGGGCATTGTGTATCACTCCTGCTACTGATGAAAGGTCCATGTTTAGTGATATTTACAGAATGTTTTAGTGGTTATACTTTGGTTTATTAATGTTCTTAGGTAGACACAAGAGGCACCTGTTTATTCTGTTGTGTTGATTCGTTGTTGTCTCTAGAAGTTCAGATGCACTTGTCCAAGACTATTTGAACCTCAGCATCCCGGGTTCAAAATTTGTAAAATTATACATTATATATATAGTGTTGTTATAATTTTTCAGTCAGTTGAAATAAATCCTGAAGAGAACAATTCTGGGATGTTTTGTGTCTGTATAGGACTACTATAACAACCACTTAGCATTTTTAATTTTGGTACTTGTACTTTTACTTTTGATACTTAAGTACATTTCAACACCAGATACTTTTGATACTTAAGTACATTTATTATGAGCTACTTTAAGGCTTTTACTCAAGTCATTTTATGATTGGTGACTTTTACTTTTACCGGAGTCACTTTCAAGTAAGATATCTGTACTTTTACTCAAGTGTGGCTTTCAAGTACTTTAAACACCACAGCTCTTTTATGTGATGCACATTTTAAGGATGTTTTTACCAGGACGTTCTACCAGAAGATTCTCCAGAACATCCTGACACCCAGCATGGAGACGTACACACAGACGAGTGGTGAACCCTGGTTTAGTTTTGCAGTTTCTCCCTCACAAGAAACCTTTCATTCTAAGAGTAAAGAGTTGACACCTCAAACTGTCGTAATGAAAAATCCCTGACCACCGTCTCTGCTGCATGAACTCAGTGTTAAAATAAAATAATCTCATGTATTAATATTTGACATACACATTGCTTTGCCTGTAGAACTGACAAGTTTCCTGTGCTGAATTTTAGCTGGTTTTATTATTTATTTTCTTTTTACAGTTAATAACACATCACCTGTTTATGTGCTTGCTTGTCTGCAAAAATGTTAACAGTTGTAAAAATGCCGAAAAATAGACACAGTTAAAAAAAGTGTGTTAAGTTTAGAGACAGCGTTTAAAACGTAGAGTCCTGTCCCTAATAACAATGACGTATATGTGTCCTACAGAAAATATGATTTTATTTCAAATCTTATGCTACTCAGTATTATAGCCTGTAGCACACTACTACATCAAAGAATAGCCACAGACAGCTGTTGCGTAATCTCAGCGCAGCCAGCATCAAGATGTAAACAACATGAAAGATGTTTATTTGTATACATTTAAAACGATATGACCGGTTTTGCCTCCTTTATATAAAAGTATGATTTTGAGTGTAAAAGTAGCCTTTTTAGCCTAGTTGGTTACCATAGTTCCAAATGGCCTTTGTGGAAAACGCCTAGACATTTTCCCTTAGGAAAAAATCTGTGAAATATTCATTTTCTGTGGTATTGTTATCAAATTTGAACGTGGGCTAGTCAAGGCTTCATGCTCGGGTCCCAGTGTCTTTTCCAGCTCATAAGTCTCAGCTAGAGTCATCTGCAGGCATCTGTTTAACAAAAAATATTCCTTAAAAACCTTCTACTTCACTGTGTTCCAACTGCTATTACTCAATGTCAGTAGCACTTAGACTGATTCTGACTGTGGGGGTGGGGGGGGGGGGTTCAGAATGTTACCTTTCAAAAGAGACCAAGATCATGCATGTACCCCAAATGGTTCAAGAACAGCTTTCAATTTACTTTCGGTACTCCTCAGACAGGCATTTTAGGCTATTCTCACCCACCATCTTGCCACTCTGTTGACAAAGAGCAGCTTCCTTGTTGGTGTAGCATGATCACGTGTCGAACCGCTCTGAAGAATGTTTTGGGGAGATTCAGCCAATCAGCAGGGACATACCTGACCATCGCTGAGCGACGAAATCAGAGGCTCAGTACTGCGTATTTGCTTAACGTGGACAAGATGGTGAGTAGAATTTCTTCGTCAAGGTGTTTGTGTAAATAATATGTAAGTTGTGTTAGACGTAGGGCTGCCGCGATTCGTCGACGTTATTCGTCGAACTGTTTTTTTTAAACCGCTGGGCACATGCAGCGGCTGGGGGCCGCACTCGGAGGTGAGGATGTCTTTCAGGTCGTTCTCTGTTCCCCGGTCCTGAGCTTCCTCATTTCAGCAGGGACATAGAGCGAACATACCTGACCATCGCTGAATCTATCCCACCAATCAGCGGAAGGATTCACTAATCGCTGTTTTTCCCCACCAATCAGCAACGGAAGCTAATCGAACTTGCTCGAAGGGTTCCTACTACAGTTACTACTATTTGCAAATACGAGGCTCAGTGCTCCGGAACGTTAACACGATGGTGAGTAGAATTTCTTCATCAAGGTGTTTGTGTAAATGATATGGAAGACCGAAGTTATTGAATAATATTCATATTTAATATTTCCCAACTGTTGTCTCAGCAGAATACAACAAGGAGCAAAGAGTTAGAGGTGGAGATGGAGGAGGAGGAGAAAATGATGGAGGAGGACAAGGAGAGGTTTGAGAGGGAGATGACAAACGAGTGCCAGAGGAAACATGTAAGCTCACATTCAAACAGGTCAGTCCTCTGCATGTATTGCCTTGTTACAACGCTTCCTGCTCCGTTATTCACCGTGCTAATGTCTGTGGTCCCGGCAGCATGAAGCATTGATTGAGGCCATGCACAGCCTGAAAGATGAGGAGGAGACATTTACGAAAACAGTTGAATAATCAATATATAAAGAATTATTCATTCATTATATAAAGAATTATTCATTTTAAAAGACTAACAACTTGTTGGAAACTCCAACCAGGGGAAGCATGGACGAGCCGGGAGGGCCAAGAAAACTACAAAACAACACCCAAGAAAGAAAAAAGTAAGTTCATTTGACTTTGTCTTTTTGGATTAGTCCCATCAGCTAACATGGAAGAGGAGGACGAGCCACAATGACAAGGCGTAACAAAGATCGAAGGAGAGACGATCGATTAAGACAAGTTAATCGAATGCCCATCCCTAATATACAGTATGAGACCGAAGTTATTGAATAATATTCATATTTAATATTTCCCAACTGTGGTCTCAGCAGAATACAAAGAGCAAGTTGGAGGAGGAAATGAGGGAGGACGAAGACATGAGGAGGTTTGAGAGGGAGAAGGAGATCGAGTGGCAGAGGAAACATGTAAGCTCACATTCAAACAGATCAGTCCTCTGCATGTATTGCCTTGTTACAACGCTTCCTGCTCCGTTATTCACCGTGCTAATGTCTGTGTTCCCGGCAGGATGAAGCAGTAACGGAGAAGATGTACAGCCAGAAGGATGAGGAAGAGGAGGAGAAGAGGAGAGAGGTAAGCTCGCATTCAAACAGATACATGTAGAACTTATTTTGGCAGGCAAATCGCAGCCTGCGTGTGATGCACATGGGTGCGGCCGTCATTTATTTATACAGTGCAGCACTGAACTGAGAGAAATAGAGAGCGTGTGTGTGTCATCTAACAGTGTAAGTCTTCAGGTGAAGTTGTAGTTAGTGTCATTAACGGTAGGCACGTTGAAGCCTGTTGCGGTCGGTGAAGACAGTGATCACTCACCAGCCTCTGCTATAAACAGAAGAACAAATTTGTAACTGTTATGTTGGTTTAAAAGTTGGTTAGTTTAGGAAAAAGTCCAGAAAATGTTGGTCCTGACACTTTATAGAATTTCACATATGAAGAAAGAGCAGAAAATTGTCTGACTGAGACGCGGTCACGACAGGAAACTGAAATGTATGAATTCTGCTTCTGAAATCACATGTTTTTGCTTACAGCACATCGACTACAGCATTGGCTATCAACAACAGCTCTCGAATGTCATATAACCAAGTTGACATCTTTGTCAGCGTCTTCTACATGTGCTTCATGGCTAGATACAAAAAAAAACTTAATTTACAGCAGCATTAGTATTTCAGAAAACACATAGCGAGAGGAACGTGCCTACCGTTAGTGACACTGTAACTACACAGGGTATCCGCGGGGTCTCGAAAAGTATTAAAAGTTGATATATAAATTTAGGGAAAATCAAGACCCTTAAAAAGTCTTGAATCTTTTTCAAATTCAAGACTCTGTGCAGCCGATGTTTTTTTCCTCTTTTACTTTGTTTTAAATGCACATCCAAACTATTCCATCTGTCAGACATGAGCATTATTATTATTGTAGGTTACATATAAATGTATCTAAAATATAAAATAAAGCTTTAAATTAACTTTTACAGATTATTCTGCAATTCATTCAGCTTGTATACGTGAAACATGTGTGGGACGGGGACTTGCAGGAATAATTTCTCTGCACAAGAGAGCTCCCTACTACTACGACTGCAGAAGACATTTTCAGCTCCGTGGACTTGTATTTTAGTTCAGTGGGACATGTGCGTCGGTATCACAACTGAAAGCGCTGCCTGCTCGAAGGAAAAACCTAGGGGGTTGTGAGGAGAATACTTGAGAAGTCGCAGAATGCAACTTGGAACCATTGTTTTTTGCATGAAATTAAATCAAAACACAATAACTCAAAGAAACAAACTGATAATAAAATCAAAAACTGAAAACAGTTGACGTGTCACGACGTTTCGACCCTCTTGGGTCTTCTTCAGGTCTTATTTGTCATGTTAAAAAGCTAAATATTTCTATCTTGAGCCGCGAGGTCCTTCCACTACAACGTTCGGAGCAAGAGTGAGTGAGGAGGCTGAGGGCTCCTCTATTTATAGGCTGCCTCTCACAGACTCCTCCCCTTGTCTATTCCACTGTGATCCTTTAATTCTTTAACTGTGAATTAAAATCAACTTGTTTATATATATTATCATTCATGATACCGTGTTTCTATGAATATATTATATTTTATTGGATGTAGTGATATATTTATGTATTTATATTCTATTTAAAATACAATTGTGACTTTGAAAGAATTTTGTATATCGATAAACTGTGATTGTTTTAACTCACATATCAAATTACATGTTTTTAATTTGAGTTGTCTACATCATGTATTGTTTTTGTAATAAATCATGTTATTACTACTTAACATCCACGAATTGTATTTTTTTCAATAGTCTTTGTGATTTGTGGGTTTCTTTCTTTAACTCCTTTATGATGCACCCCCCCCCCCCCCCCGAGAACAAAACGTTTGTTTCTGCCAGTTTAACATTTTATTAAAACGAAAAGGGAAAATCTACTTTGTAAACACAGTACACAGAACAGCCAAAACATACATACACACGTATTTGGATGTGCAAAATCTTCGTAGAAATTAAATAGTCATCCATAAATACAAACTTTAAAGCAGAAGTATACAACTTAGCAATCTTCTTCAATAAAGAAAAGATTTAGAAGCAGAAAATTCACACAATTTTACTTAACTTTGTTAACAGAAGAAGGCGAGGACGAGGACGAGGAGGAACACAAAGACAAAGAAGACAAAGGAGAAGACTAGGACGTCAATCAAAACAGAGAGAGAATTTTTCTAATTAATTTAATGTAAGAGAAAAGATAGTTTTAGATAGTCTTTATAGTATTGTAGTCCTACAAACTACTAATGTGTTACTTTTGTGTAACGGAAGGCGTCCTCTATATATAAAAATATATATATATATAAAGACAAAGACTAAACAGGAGACAAGGAAAAGAATAATCGATCTATGTTTGCTTCCTTGACAAGACCTTTGCTGCGGACGATGGCATAATGATAACATATATTTATAATTAGACTTTGCACTGAGTACCAGCTAATCCTGTATTGTCATATTAGAAGTTACGACCAAGACAACACTCCCTCTGGGTCTCCAACCAGGAGAAGCAGATGAAAAACCAGAAAAATCCAGGATGAGGACGACGAACCAGAAGACTGACAAGACGTCAAAGAAAAAGACTTTCTAAGAACTGATGAAGACACTGAGGCCGAGCATCAACGGCCCAGTTGAGAGGAAGGAGGACATGCCAGCAGAAGAAATGGCTCTGAGGTAACAACATTTACTCAAGTACTGTAAAGTACATTTTGTACTTCCTGGAAATAATACAGGCAATAATTATGAAAAACATTTTATCAAAGATTTAAATATTTCCATTATTTAAACAAAGTGAATTTAAATCAAACACCGTAAAAGATGATTTTAACTGATTTGACAGTGAATTCAGTGTTGTAAGTTTCACATTCCCCAGTCTGAACATTTCAGGAACGAGAGTTTGGTCGGGAGCACGAAGCGAGAACGAGAACAAGAAAGGCTTCCTGCTCCGTTATTCACCGTGCTAATGTCTGTGGTCCCGGCAGGCTGAAGCATTGATTGAGGCCATGCACAGCCTGAAAGATGAGGAGACATTTACGAAACAGTTGAATAGTCAATATATAAAGAATTATTCATTCATTATATAAAGAATTATTCATTTTAAAAGACTAACAACTTGTTGGAAACTCCAACCAGGGGAAGCATGGACGAGCCGGGAGGGCCAAGAAAACTACAAAACAACACCGAAGAAAGAAAAAAGTAAGTTCATTTGACTTTGTCTTTTTGGATTAGTCCCATCAGCTAACATGGAAGACGAGGACGAGCCACAATGACAAGGCGTAACAAAGATCGAAGGAGAGACGATCGATTAAGACAAGTTAATCGAATGCCCATCCCTAATATACAGTATGAGACCGAAGTTATTGAATAATATTCATATTTAATATTTCAAAACTGTGGTCTCAGCAGAATACACGGATCAGAGAGAAGAGGATGAGAGAGCTGGAGGAAGAGGAGGAAATGAGGGAGGAAGACGACAGGACGAGGTTTGAGAGGGAGAAGGAGAATGAGCGGAAGAATGAATATGTAAGCTCACATTCAAACAGATCAGTCCTCTGCATGTATTGCGTTGTTACAACGCTTCCTGCTCCGTTATTCACCGTGCTAATGTCTGTGTTCCCGGCAGGATGAAGCATGGAATGAGAGTGTGTGTGCGGAAAAGGATGAGGAAGAGGAGGAGAAGAGGAGAGAGGTAAGCTCGCATTCAAACAGATACATGTTGAACTTATTTTGGCAGGCAATTCGCAGCCTGTGTGTGATGCACATGGGTGCGGCCGTCATTTATTTATACAGTGCAGCACTGAACTGAGAGAAATAGAGAGCGTGTGTGTGTCATCTAACAGTGTAAGTCTTGAGGTGAAGTTGTAGTTACAGTGTCATTAACGGTAGGAACGTTGAAGCCTGTTCAATCGGTGGAGAGAGTGATCGATGACCAAGCGCAAAAACACTCTCCAGCCTCTGCTATAAACAGAAGAACAAATTTATATCTGTTATGTTGGTTTAAAAGTTGGTTAGTTTAGGAAAAAGTCCAGAAAATGTTGGTCCTGACACTTTATAGAATTTCACATATGAAGAAAGTGGCAGAAAATTGTCTGACTGAGACGCGGTCACGACAGGAAACTGAAACGTATAAATTCTGCTTCTGAAATCACATGTTTTTGCTTACAGCACATCGACTACAGCATTGGCTATCAACAACAGCTCTCGAATGTCATATTACCAAGTTGACATCTTTGTCAGCGTCTTCTACATGTGCTTCATGGCTAGATACAAATAAAAAACTTAATTTACAGCAGCATTAGTATTTCAGAAAACACATAGTGAGAGGAACGTGCCTACCGTTAATGACACTGTAACTACACAGGGTATCCGCGGGGTCTCGAAAAGTATTAAAAGTTGATGTATAAATTTAGTGAAAATCAAGACCCTTAAAAAGTCTTGAATCTTTTTCAAATTCAAGACTCTGTGCAGCCGATAGTTTTTTTCCTCTTTTACTTTGTTTTAAATGCACATCTAAACTATTCCATCTGTCAGACATGAGCATTATTATTATTGTAGGTTACATATAAATGTATCTTAAATATAAAATAAAGCTTTAAATTAACTTTTACAGATTATTCTGCAATTAATTCACCTTGTATACGTGAAACATGTGTGGGACGGGGACTTGCAGGAATAATTTCTCTGCACAAGAGAGCTCCCTACTACTACGACTGCAGAAGACATTTTCAGCTCCGTGGACTTGTATTTTAGTTCAGTGGGACATGTGCGTCCGTATCACAACTGAAAGCGCTGCCTGCTCGACAGGAAAAACCTCGGGGGTTGTGAGGAGAATACTTGAGAAGTCGCAGAATGCAACTTGGAACCATTGTTTTTAGCATGAAATTAAATCAAAACACAATAACTCAAAGAAACAAACTGATAATAAAATCAAAAACTGAAAACAGTTGACGT
Source organism: Limanda limanda (assembly GCF_963576545.1). Classification (NCBI taxonomy): domain Eukaryota; kingdom Metazoa; phylum Chordata; class Actinopteri; order Pleuronectiformes; family Pleuronectidae; genus Limanda; species Limanda limanda. The sequence continues at coordinate 3,446,412 of NC_083643.1, read as the reverse complement.
GTCACGACGTTTCGACCCTCTTCGGTCTTCTTCAGGTCTTATTTGACATGTTAAAAAACTAAATATTTCTATCTTGAGCTGCGAGGTCCTTCCACTACAACGTTCGGAGCAAGAGTGAGTGAGGAGACTGAGGGCTCCTCTATTTATAGGCTGCCTCTCACAGACTCCTCCCTCTTGTCTATTCCACTGTGATCCTTTAATTCTTTAACTGTGAATTAAAATCAACTTGTTTATATATATTATCATTCATGATACCGTGTTTCTATGAATATATTATATTTTAATGGATGTAGTGATATATTTATGTATTTATATTCTATTTAAAATACAATTGTGACTTTGAAAGAATTTCGTATATCGATAAACTGTGATTGTTTTAACTCACATATCAAATTACATGTTTTTAATTTGAGTTGTCTACATCCATGTATTGTTTTTGTAATAGATCATGTTATTACTACTTAACATCCACGAATTGTATTTTTTTCAATAGTCTTAGTGATTTGTGGGTTTCTTTCTTTAACTCCTTTATGTTGCACCCCCCCCCCCGAGAAAAAAACGTTTGTTTCTGCCTGTTTAACATTTTATTAAAACGAAAAGGGAAAATCTACTTTGTAAACACAGTACACAGAACAGCCAAAACATACATACACACAAGTATTGGGATGTGCAATATCTTCGTAGAAATTAAATAGTCATCCATAAATACAAACTTAAAAGCAGAAGTATACAAGTTAGCAATCTTCTTCAATAACGAAAAGATTTAGAAGCAGAAAATTCACACAATTTTACTTAACTTTGTTAACACACTATGTAGAACAACTAAAACACACACATTCAAGTAAAGTCCAACAACAAACTATTCACACAAAGAATCTTATACCGAAAAAATAATAAACATTTAATACTGTAAGCATGCAGCCAAGGTGCTCTCCCCCTTTATTTATCAAATGTTTGATGAATCTAATCTAATATAAAAGCATAATAGAATGTAAAGTAAAGTAACATCTAGCTGGCGTCAGTTAGGCCTACTTGTAAAATGCATAATGTTTAACAGTAAAATCTCAATTTAGCTTGCACCTAAGTTATAACATATTTGAGTATGCTAACATTAGCAATAATCTCAGCTAGTTCGAGGTGTATGCATAGGCTAACCATTAACGAACCATCATAACTTTTTTTGAGCAATTAAATATATCTCTTGTTCTGCCTGTTTTGTGATACACATGCCTAAAAGGGGCCTGATATTTCTATACTGAAATAATATCAGCATTATAATTGTAAGCTATTTTATTTAATGACGTTATTGTCGAGGGTTGATTTGTATTTCCTGTTCTAAGCGGGTTGTTGGTAGAGACTCTTATTTTGAAAGGGTTTTTTAAAGGAAGTGGGTTTTGTGATGAGTGAAGTTGCAAAGTGAGCAGAGAATAACGTGTGCGCTGTGCCGAGCGCATGACCTGCTCTCGTGTCCTTTGTCGGCTGAGGCCGGACCTATGATACAACTAAACGCTCGGCTACATAATTATTATAACTATGAGGATTTTTTTTAGTTGCCTATTTTTTGGTGCCCCCTCAGGACTTGGTGCCCTACGCACAGCGTGTACTTCGCGTCATGGGAGCGGTGCGGCGCTGGGTTTAGGTTTGGGTAGAACATGATAGGATTAGGGCCCTAGTCCACGGCCAGGATTCTAAACCCACTGTACACTCTATGAACTGGGTCTCCTGGGAGCTGAATATTATCTTCATTCTATCCAATGCCCCATGTTGTTTAGAAGTCATGAAATATTCACAAAATTGTTGAATTTATTTTAACATTCAGGCCAATTGGTTCTTTTGTGTTCAGGAGGAAGATCCATCTTCTCTCCATTTTCTTTCGTTATATATCGGTCCAAGACAAATTGTATCGGAGGCCTGCTACTCTAAGTGAGTGTGGTCCATGTAATATGAAGTGTTTGACTAGAGGAGTATTTGTGTTTTCTTGTGTCTCAAATTATACCTGTGTTGTACCATTCTTGTGGCTATGGAATTTTTTTAATATTATGTACACGCAATTGGACGTCTGTGGTGTGAAAGCTGTTAAATTATGAAATTGATCTTGGTGTGTGTGTTTCTGACAAATTTAAGTTCATAAAACACTTGTATTAACATGTTGTTTTTCTTGTGATGCATTGGTGTGAGTGTTGCCTTAACTGGCAGGTCTTTTAAGTTTGTATTCCTCCTGTAAACCGAAATTACTCGGAATCTGTCCAGTAATCCTTGATCTTGTATCATTGTTGAAAATTGTTAAGTTGGTTGTTCATTACTCCACTCATAGTAGAGAATGTTGTAATAAGAGGAATCATTTCTCTATCTATTTGTGGTTTTTTGTTCTTTATAGTTTTTTTAAGTGTCTTAAAAATGATCTTGAATATCCCCTATTTCGTAGAGCACTAAACACTATTTTGTCTGCTGCTGTCGTTTTAAATTGACATTTCAATGAATGAGTGAGAAGCTAGCGTGATGCTAAGTAGCGTTAGCTCGCCTCGGTCGGCTGGTCAGTGGGAAAAAACGTATTTAGCCACAAACTATTTTCAGATCTAAGTCGCTGAATTAAAGGTTTATCTCGACCCGACGTCCGTGTGTGTGGTTTATGGAACAGTACGAAACTGGCCACGGCGGGTTCGGTGAGTTTTATTTGGATTCTGTGGAGTTTGATGATGAGTTGACGGCGAAGCTAAGGGTTGGATCACTCTTAATGTAAAGGAACAACAAGATGGAGACGGATCATTTTCTGACCGGCACTTTAATCAGGGTATCCGCGGGATCTTGAAAATTATTAAAAGTTGATATATAAATTTAGGGAAAATCAAGACCCTTAAAAAGTATTAAAAAGACCTTGACAAAGACAATTCAAAACTCTTTAGATGTGTAACCTATAGTTTTTTCCTCTTATACTGTCAGGCCTCAGCCGATTCAATAACCATTTCTCGTGTCATTTAGGTGAAGTTGTAGTTACAGTGTCATTAACGGGAGGCACGTTGAAGCCTGTTGCGGTCGGTGGAGAGAGCGATCGATGACCAAGCGCACGTCTCAGCGTTGCATGCGTTTTGCGCACTGCATTTATTTCATGATGCATATTAAGAAAGGTGTGTGCTGTGATCAGGGCCCAGCATCTGATGTGAATAAAAATAATTTCTAATGTATTTTGAAACTCCTGAATAAGGATGATAAATAATGGAGTTTGAAGAAAACAGGTTTTGGCAGATTTGTAATCAAAGCAGTCATGAAGATGTAACCTGAGGTTGTCATTCCCACCTTTTACTGTTATTGTAGTTATATAATGTGAAGCTGTATGCATCCTTGTGAATAGGCTTATAAATTCTGTAAGCCTAAGCGTATAAATTCTGCTTCTGAAATCACACGTTTTTGCTTACAGCACATCGACTACAGCTCACAGGGACACACACGGTGGAAGTCGATGTCAGTGATCATTAAAGGAAGGTGACCGATCTGATTTGCGGCGGACATGAAGCTCCAGGTTGACGCAGACAAAACAGCCAATGCTAATCCGTGTCTCTTCCGGGTGTAGGCTGAGGAGGCCCACACCCGCAAATCAGCGAATCTATCCCGCCAATCAGCGGGAGGATTCACTAATCGCTGTTTTTCCCCACCAATCAGCAACGGAAGCTAATCGAAGTTGCTCGAAGCCTACTACAGTGAATTTGCAAATCCGAGGCTCCGTGCTCTTGAACAAATAACACGATGGTGATGAGAATTTCTTCATCAAGGTATTTGTGAAAATGATATGGAAGTTGTATCCGCCAATCAGCGGGAGGATTCACTGATTGGCTGATCCTCCCCGCCAATCTGCAACGGAAGGAAATCGCAGTTTCTTCAAGCCGTTGTTTACCAATTGAGACGGCGAAGAATGAAGACCCTCCTTGGACTCTGGTCTCCCCTCAACAGCTGGACACCCACCAGCTGTTGTCACGGCTGCAATCACGTCCCCTCTCCTTGGCCTCGTGGTTCTGATGTCACTGGATCTGGTCCCCTTGGTGATTCTTATGGAGAGAGATCTCGGACGAGCAGCCAAAATGTGTTACCACAGCAACGAAGTGTATCTGTAGAAAACAGGATGAATGCAGCAGCAATGACAACACGGAGAATTTAGGTCCTCATCCAGACTGCATCTTATTCAAATTAAACACAATTTCAAGTACAAGCATTTCTCTGAGTGTAACTGCGTTTTAAAGTGCATAAAACATACATTCAATTATTATGGTGTCTCTTTACTTCAAACATCTTAATACACTATCAAACATTTGCACTAGGCTGTTACTTTTTTTACTACTGTATTATCCCGCCTATAGTGTATTCATATTTGTATATATTTATCCTGCTCAAAGTTTATTCATCGTACTTATATCATACAATTCATCTTAATACTGTAATATTCCATATATATTTCATACTGTACAGATCTTATTTATTTACATATTCACTTTAATATGCACAATACTCTGCACTTTTACTGCCTTTTTGCACTTCTGGTTAGATGCTAAACTGCATTTCGTTGTATAAGTACTTGCAATGACAATAAAGTTGAATCAAATCTAATCTCATGAAGAAATATAAACATTTACAATATAGACCTATTGAACATTAGCTTGTAACCGGTCTTTATAAGGCACAATAACAACACATGACTTAATTACAGAGTCTGTGTGTGTCGGAGCTGAACTACACACTGTGTAAAGTAAACAATACTATCCCGACCCGCCTGCAAGACGACGCGCAGGTAAAATAAACACCTGTACGGGTGAATGTAGCCCCGCCCACCTAGTGGCGCGAGTGTTTCCCGCCTCACTGCCCAGCGGAGTTTCTAAGTTTTTACCAGTCTAAGTAAATAATCAAAACCATAGATATCTATGATCAAAACAACATCAATATGTCTCAATGACACTCGTGGTGATCATGGGAAGCTTTAGGAGTTAGCGGAGGTGACTCTCAGCCGCTACTAACCTGTAGACATGTAGAAAACACGAAGAATGACACAGAGCATTCAGTTCGTCATCCAGACCATAGACATATACGTAGAAATCAATGCTCTTGTGCTACATGATGGCTCTATAGTGAAAGCTGTAGCAATGAGTGTGTGTATCTCTGTACGCATGTGTGTGTCTCTCTGTGAGGTAGTGTATGTAGCACTTGTTTAAACTAAACATGTAATAATTCAATCTATTTTATTATATTAGAAATATTCCTATAATAAAAGTATACATGTATCTCATGTTGCCATCCTGTATGTTCAGTTTTAGTAGCCTATATATTGATTTGACATAAATACCTTGTGCATGTGTGTATTTATTGCACCTATCTGTTTTGTTTAATGTTATTTTCATATGAAAACCGATAGTTATAATTATAATTATTCGTAAGTATACATCTCTGTAAAGGGTGGGGACGTCAACAGGCAGCATTTCTTGATGTATATTTGTAAAGGGAAATCTTGTACCTATTTTTAGTACATAATACTATTTTTTAGAACAAAACAATTATTCATAACAATGCAGTGTCGTAACTACATCTCTGACGTTTATAACAAACCAATCTGTTTAAAAATCGGTTGAAAATTGAGTAAGTTGTAGTTATTTACCACTACCAACACAATGTTTTGGGTGAGCGAGCTGCCCGCTGCAAGATGGCCGCCATGTGGTGACGTTCGTCTCCGTCGGCCGGCAACGCGGCCGAGACATCTAGTGTTTATATCTATGTTTATATCTATGATCTAGACTGCAGCGGGCTATGGCAGCCATATCCACAGATATGAACACTAGATATCTTGGCCGCGTTGCTGGCCAACGGAGACGAACGTCACCACATGGCGGCCATCTTGTTGCGGGAGGCCCTCTCACCCATAACATTGTGTTGGTAGTGGTAAATAACCATAACTTGCTCAATTTTCAACCGATTTTGAAACGGTCTGGTTTGTTATAAACGTCAGAGATGTAGATATGACACTGTGTACTTATGAATAATTATGTTATTTTCTAAAATTTTTTTATAATTTATGCAGTGTCATAACTACATCTCTGACGTTTATAACAAACCAGACCGTTACAAAATCGGTTGAAAATTGAGCAAGTTATGGTTATTTACAACTACCAACACAATGTTATGGGTGAGAGAGCCTCCCGCAACAAGATGGCCGCCATGTGGTGACGTCCGGCTCCGTCGAGCGAGATATCTAGTCTTTATATATATCTATGGCCATATCTATGATGGCAGCGGGCATGTGGGCAGAAGTGTCCCCCCAAAGAGACAGTACGGGGTGCAACTGCTCCCGGGCCAAACGTTCCACCTGCTGTCATCTACTGATCTCGCTCATGAAACGTAAACCCACGTGACTATCACGTATATTGGTAGGAATAATTAATTACTTTAATAATTAAGTAAGTAAATCAAATATTTTGGGGCATAACACATAATCACTCCCTAATGGGACACTTTTTATTCTATTCTATTCAGTAATAAAGATGAAGAGTTAAAAAGAGAAGACCAATTTCAAAGGAGGACAAAGTGAGTAAAACTTATTTATTAAACTTTACACTAATTTAGAGGAAGTGTAACTTGTTTGCGTGGATGACATTTTATTATTGTGTTTGTTGATGTTTATTCTACTTCCTTCTTTGAGTGTTTATAAATGAAGTTATTACGGCTCTCTCTCTCTCCCCCCTCCTCTCTCTCTCTTTCCCTCCCTCTCTCTCTCTCTCCTCCCTCTCCCTCTCTCTCCTCCCCTTCTGTCTCTCTCTCTCGCTCTTTCTCTCTCTCTCCATCCCTCCCTCCCTCCTCTCTCTCTCTCTCTTTCCCTCCCTCTCTCTCCTCCCGTTCTGTCTCTCTCTCTGTCTCTCCCCCTCTCTCTCTATCCCTGCCTCCCTCCTCTCTCTCTCTGTCCCCTCCCTCCCTCCTGTCTCTCTCTCCTCCCCCATCCCTGCCCCCCCTCTCTCTCTCGCTCTCTCTACCTCTCTCTCTCTCTCTCTCTCTCCCCTTCTCTCTCTCTCTCACCTTCCCTCCCTCCTCTTTCTCTCTCTCCATCTCTCCCTCCTCTCTCTCCCCCCTCCCCTCTCTCTCTCTCACCTTACCCCCTCCTCTCTCTCTCTCTCTCTCTCTCTGTCACCTTCCCTCCCTCCCCTCTCTCCCCCCCTCCCCTCTCTCTCTCTCCCTCCTCTCTCTCTCTCCCTCCTCTCTCGCTCTCTCTCTCTATGTCTCCCTCTCTCTCTCTCTCTCTCTCTCTCCCCTCCCCTCTCTCTCTCTCTCTCTCTCTCTCACATTCCACACATGCGGGGAAGCAACAAGCTAACACCCAGGAGCAGCAGCTGCAGTTAGCATTAGCATCCAGTATCTGAGTGAGAGAGAGAGAGAGAGAGAGAGAGAGAGAGAGAGAGAGAGACGGAGAGGACGCTGCGATGGTAAAGTTTAGAAACACCGAGCCTCGTCTAGTCGACTAGACGCCGGGGCCACGTCAGCTGAACCCCAGGGGCGGACGTGGAGAGGACCATGGGCCGGGGCTGGAGCCGCTGATCCCCCCCCCCCGTGGCTGGACTTGTTTTTCCGGGGCTTCAGATGAGCAGAGAGAAGTCGCTCGGTGCCTCCTGGTCGTTGAACAACAAGATGGCAGCAGCAGCAGCAGCACTGGGTCTGTCGGTGGTGCGTCTGTTCCTCCACTCGCTGGGTGACATCCACTGGTTCTACTGAAGGTGAGACTCCCAGTGCCCGACTCCCAGTCCCAGGATCCCCGGTTCTACTGGTGTTCTCTCCGGGTTCCACCAGCTCGACGCCCGGAGCACTTCGCTCGGAGCTAGCTTAGTTTGAGCTAACTGTTGAGCTAGCCAACTTCTTGCTAACGCTAACGAAATAGTTCGATTCGAGGGTCTGTTGCTGTTTTTATTTGATTTAACTAACTTTTTTTTAGCTTTTGGCATTTTTCTCAGATTGTAAAATGCTACGTGGGGGAAATCTACGGACGTGTATTTAATTTAAAGGCTTTGTAGAAAACGACCAACTCGCCACAATAAGTATAATTGCATTGTTTATTGTTTATTATGACCATTTAAACAGGGATAGTGAAGCACAGGCATTATTCTGCTGCCTGTCACTTACATGAGATTCAACAGGTGTCTAGGCAGCAGTTGCCCTTCCCCCAAACACACACAGACACACACACACACACACACAGACACACACACGCCACCACTCCCATATGTTAACTGTCTCCTAGATTGATTAGTAACAAGTTGTGTGTACAGCTGGCATTCTGGTTCAACGGTGAAACACACCACAGAGACACACACACATTATAGTTGTGAGGACTCACATTATGGCATAATGCATAACCATTTAACCATCACAACTTCAATGCCTAAGCTAAAACTGATTCTAACCCTAAAACCAAGTCTTAAATTAACTCATTATCTTAACGTATGAAGTGTTTGAGTCCACAGAACACTTGTGGAGTCTCTGAACTAAATAGTGATGCAGACAAGCCCAATATAGAATTGCAGTAAATGGTGAGCACTTATCCAAACTTTAAAAAAACACAGAAAACTGCTGAGGTGTCATCAAACTCAAAATGGGATAATTTACTCCCACGTTTTTAGCCTAAATGTCTGCTGCTCTCAGTCCAGTTTGTAATCTAATTGTAATGGTTTACCCCTGAAAGTGCTTTGTGGACTCAAACACGTCAACACAGAGGTGAATAGATAATGAGTGAGTTTTATTTTTTTGGGTGAACTATCCCTTTAAACCCCCAAACAGCCCTTTGGATTTGTCAGGAGCAAAATGTCCTCACAATGAAGGCATTGGTCTAAAATTGGCCCTCGTAACCATAGAAAGACGAACACACACACGCACACACACACAAGCACACACACGATCACACACACCTTGTCATGACTCTCCATTTCAGGCTTGGATCTCGTTGCCCTGTGAGATATCAGGAGCCGGGGGTTTGGCCGGGTGAGGCGACGGAGCAGGAGGCCTCACAGCTGTGTCTGTGCAAGCAGCCCTTTAAAGAGAGCGCCGGGTTCGGCACCTTGGCAGGCAGGCACACGCAGGAACCAGATCACACCGGCCATATGGTGCTGATGGATCTGCTAATTTGCACTTACAATTTTTGTGAGTTGCATCATCAAGTTGTTAAATATATCCGTCAGGCTCTCGGCTGTGGATATCAACGGAAGAAAGTCGTTTCTGCCAACACCAAACTTCACTCGTGGCTTTATTTTAATTCCAGCCTCCAAATCTGGCCAGAGACTGTGATTGCAGCGGGACTGCCTGACACATAGTATTGAAAAATGTTTAGCCTCATGGATGCTGCTAAAAATCCTGATGATGTTTTCTTACACCTGACATCTATTGCACTTCTGTCCGTCCTGAGAGAGGGATCCCTCACATGTGGCTCTCTCTGAGGTTTCTACATATTTTTACCTGTGAAAAGGGTTTTTAGTAGTTTTTCCTTACTCTTGTTGAGGGTTAAGGACAGAGGATGTCACACAATGTTAAAGCCCCATGAGACGAATTGTTATTTGTGAATGTGGGCTATACAAATAAAACTTGATTGATTGATTGATTGAAATTGCTGTTTTATTTATTTACCAGTTCATACAGTAGTCGCCAGATTAGTTTTGCACCTTGTTCCCACTAAGTTTAAAACCAATATTCTATCATAGCCAGAATTTCCCCCTTGTTCAAAAGAACCGTCTGGGTCATAACAGAGATTGTGATCTGTTGTAAATCCCCAGTCCTGCTAGTCATGAACAGTGCAGCGTGTTTTATTGTAATGTTGACGCTGAGGCACACCCCTCGGCCTGTCTGAGCCTGTATGTGACAGCTCGACTGCTGAGGAAGACACTCGCTCTCTGTTCAACAGAAGTTAGGGGTGGAAACTTCCGTGGGTGTGAGGAAGCCTTAAATCTGGATTAATCTGACTCGGAACGTAAAACCCAGGGAGGAATATTCAGGAAGCTGGGGCTGAGAGGTTTTGCCTCTGCCTGTTTTCTGCCTGTTGTCACAGGGTCATGACTCGCTGCTAGGAAAGGAATGTTCCTTTAAAAAATACACCTAAAACAATTTGTGGTGTAAAATCTGTGAGCAGTGACAGACCACATCGAGTTAAAACATTTAAAGCTCAGGTCTGTGCCACATTTAAACAACATTTACATTAAATAAAGCACAAATTAGAATCCGACACCTCCTAAAAATAGATGTAAACACAAGGTCGAGTTTACAGATTACAGCAATAAATTCCACTTTCTTCTGTAGAAAGTGAATTTCATGACTATCTCATCAAATGTAGCAGCAGAGTCAAATGAGCCTCGGACGATTTAATCTCTGCGTGTTCACAGCATGAGAACAGTTGAACTTTGCACAGGCTGTAACGGGTTATTTCATGCCCAGTCATCACGCAGCAGCCAGCAGGGTTTACACTTTCCTTGTTTGGATCATTGTGTTCAAAGCACGTCAGAAAAGAGGATATGCTGCTTGGTGTCAATGACATGAAGTGACATTAACGATATGAAAGTGTTTGGTTAATAAAAAACAAGAGAGGAAACGTCCATCGACAGTTATTTCCGTGTAAAAGACGCATCTATATATAAAGTCAGAGTTACAGGACACTCCTCATGCCTCGTGGTGTATCATTTCCCCCTGAGGTCCTGCTTGCTTTGCTGTTCTACTTTGTGTGAAACTGACCCTCCAGTGTAGCGTGCCGGGACAGGCCCGCAGTGCCACGGGCTTCCCCCAGCTCCCATTGCAGATAACCAGTTCCTCTTTCCAGTCAGGGTGACTCGATGGCTTAGATATATATATATTCACTTCGGCTGCGGTTCTTTTATCGAGGCTGTAACGTTGCACAAACACGCGGTTTCTCCGTGTGTAGAAGTTTATTTCCAGTCTCATTTTAACATTTACACGTTAGCGTCAGCCTGCTTAGCATGTTTAGTATGTAATACTAACTTTATTTGCATAGCAATTATTTAAATAAGGTTTCAAAGTGCCTCACACAGAAGTACATGGGGAAAAAAAACTACTTAAGTGTAAACACCTCATAAAAGGTGTCAGCTTTGCGGTGTGCTTTACTTAATTGTTTGTGTTGTTTTTTTCAATCTCTTGTTTCTAGGCATGGCCTCACAAGTCTTGGTTTACCCACCACACCTGCACTCCGCTCATACAAGTGCCTTAGGAACCAGCAGAAGTGCTACCAGCAGAGACACAGGCGAAGCCCACCGCCCTAACAACACCAGCAGAACCTTTCAGCACAGACCCCCACCCAAGACCTACGTGATAGGGGTCAACTACGGAATTGCCTATCCCAACAACGTTCTCCCGTCCGCAGCCGGTGTTGATTCAGGAAGACGACCCAGGGGAGCACAGCCCGAAGCACGAGAGGAGTGGACGGGATTACAAAGAGAGGAGAGTTTCGAGAGACAAGGAGCAGGTCCGGCTGGGATCCATACCAGAGGCCCACAGGAAGTGAGGCCTCGGGGGGACAGTGGTGGAACTCCCTCAGCAGGAGTAGGTCTGGATTGTGGGCTACTGAGGAGGGGGTGTATCAGAGCAGAGGAGGAAGCGGGCAGAAACAGGAGAGTACGAACCAGAGGGGGGTATGTTAGTCTTGTAGACACTGCCCAGGGATGTGAACAATACAAGGCAGGTGTAAGTGGAGAACAACCGCGGGAGAACAGCTGCACCGGAACGATGCAGATAGTGGAGGAGGTATCTGCTCTACCTTCACTTCCTCCCACTGTGGCCATGTTGCAAACCAGCACTGGGAATAATGGAGACACCGTCAGAGTAGGGGGCAAAGGCACGATGCCTCCCCAACACAGCAAGGTGGATGGAGAGACAGACATGGGAATCGGGCTAAACAAGGCCGAGGTGAAGCCTAACGCTGGTACCGAGGCGGTGGCAGGAGCGACAGTGACCAGGACCGGATCCGGAGACGGGGACTATCAGCTAGTCCAGCACGAGGTCCTGTGCTCCTTGAAGAACAGCTACGAGGTGTTGGAGTTTCTCGGACGTGGCACCTTCGGTCAGGTGGTGAAGGGCTGGAAGAGGGGAACCAACGAAGTGGTGGCTATAAAAATACTGAAGAACCATCCATCCTATGCACGTCAGGGACAGATTGAGGTAAGAGTCTGTGAGGTTTTGCTGTGCTGATGTAACATTGTTATAGTTAAAATTGTGGGTTTACTGTAAAGTTTGGCAACGGTGCCCTAGATTCTTTGGTGGTTTTGTTTTGGCAGCACAACAGAAACACTGAATTTATTTTCATTTATGAGGGAGACAGCATTTGATGTTTCCAGGTCCAACAAAACAGTTTTTTCTGTACTTTTTTTACACTTGATGCTCTGAACTATCCCTTTTTAATCCCCCTCTGTGTTTCCGAATCCCCAGGTGGAGATCCTGGCCCGGTTGAGTAACGAGAATGCAGATGAGCATAACGTGGTGCGTGCTCTGGAGTGCTTTCAGCACCGCAGCCACACCTGCCTGGTGTTTGAGATGCTGGAGCAGAATCTCTACGACTTCCTCAAACAGAACAAGTTCAGCCCGCTGCCGCTCAAAATCATCCGGCCTATTCTGCAGCAGGTAAACAACCACTGGCTGCAGTCAGACTCAGATACAACACTCGTGTTTTCAATCAAGCACACTTGCTCATATTGTGTATTTATTGATGTCATTTTCTGCAGGTGGCAACAGCCTTAAAGAAGCTGAAGTCTCTGGGTTTGATCCACGCTGACCTGAAGCCAGAGAACATCATGTTAGTGGATCCCACCAGGCAACCTTACAGAGTAAAGGTCATCGACTTCGGCTCAGCCAGCCACGTGTCCAAGGCTGTGTGCTCCACGTACCTGCAGTCCAGATACTACAGGTGAGCCCCTTCGCCTCAACTCAAATCTCCGGAGGCGCCATTATTCTTTAAGATGTTTTTATATCGTCCAAAAAGTTATATATTTGACTTCTCTCATTCTCTTGAAACAGTTGAAAGCAGTACCAGAGAGTCACAGTGTTGAGAGTGTGAGAGAAAGTAGAATGAAAGTCAAAGCTGCTCTCCTCAGTAGAAACCCGGCTGGTTTCAGTAGAACAAAATGTTCAGAAGGGAGATTAGCAGGGTATGTTTTTAAGGAAGATCAGATGTCCGGAGGTGAAATGTCGAGTCGTTTGTCATCATGATGCCGACACAGCCAGCGGTCCCAGGGGCATTGTGTGTTTCCCACAGGGCTTAGTCTGTTCTTATGTAATGTGAAGTGCTAACCTGTGCACTCGATGCCAGCCTGGCAGCGGCACACACACACCGAACCATAACCCCCCGCCCTTGTCCCCTTCACCTGCTGTCTTTCTCTTTGCCTGGTTGCTTCATTCTTTTATGCACATATGCATTTTCGGGCGAAGCTCAGAAAGCTTATGTGTCTGATCCGTGTTCAGCGTCACGCCCAAAGCTCTGCCGGTCTTGCATAACATTCTGAGGAACTGAGATGTGAATATGAGGAACAGTGTAATGAAAAGTTCGGTACGTGTCTTTGGCAAGCATTAGAAAGAGAACCTGCTTTTTGAAATGCAGCCAAGGTTATAAAGATATTGCAAATATTTGTGGGCACAGGAAGTCAGCGGCGGGTGACACATTTCATGACATCCAAGGTCGTTTCCAAAGCAAAGTATTTACTACAGGACAACGCGCCTTTTATTCTTACTTGCAAGTTGCAGCAAGTTGGTTGATCCGGTTGGGTTAACTATTACCTATTCTTCAAACATTGTGCAATCTATGAAAAATGCTGTGGAGTTGCTGTGTATGTGAGCAACTCACGCACTGCACACACCCACCTCTTCACTCTCTGCAGGATCGCTTATGTTAATTGTAAATGGTAATTTGTATTTATATAGCGCTTTTCTAGTCTTGATGATGACCACTCAAAGCGCTTTACAGTACAGTTTCACATTCACCCATTCACACACACATTCATACAGTGCATCTACTTGCAGCACTTTGTTATTCTATGGTGGGCCGTTCAGGGTTCAGCATCTTGCCCAAGGACACTTCGGCATGCAGATGGTTCAGACTGGGGATCGAACCGCCGACCTTCAGGTTGGAGGACGACCACTCTAACCCTCAGCCACAGCCGCCCAATTGTAATTTCTTTAGCAGAAGAAAAAACTATTGTGCAACTTTCAATGTCTTATCTTGGAAAGAAAATTTGTTAGATTTATATAATCAGTGCACCTGAAAGCCAGTGTCAGCTCTAAAGAATGGTCAGGTACCTATCATCATCATCATTCTTCTGGTTTTGATAGAACATTGCATGTTACTTCTCAGCAGCTAGATATGAAATACAAAATATTTGATGGGTTAAACATTTGGCTTTCATTATAAATCATGGCCTTTGCTTTGCTTTCCAAAGTTATAAAGATCACATCGTATAAAACACGCATTGATCTCATCCGGCTCTAAAGGGAGAAGCACGCAAATCTAAATGGGTTAAACCAGTCATGAAGTTTCAATCATCTTGGTTTGGTGTAAGGTTTTATTGTGGAGAGGGATCTAGGTCACTATAGCGCCAATTTCCCGCAAAGAAAACTTCCCTTCACTTGAAATAGACGAATATCTGCAATGTGAAAGCAAGATCCAGGTCTTTGTCAAAAGGTCAGTTGCTAGTTCGAAGGTTATTTGTCGTCCCTAAGGGAATTTTGACAAATGTAACAGACAGGAAGTGGAGGAAGAGGCTCAGGAGACACAAAGCCACCGGCGAGGTTTATACCCATTGTCTACATCCAGTGTTTCCGATTAACCCTGGATGCAATGTCTCTACTTTAGCAATAAACTGCCACCAGAGCTGAAGCTGTTGCATAAGACGAACTCTGCTCTCAGTTGACCCGGTTAAGTGTGTACGGATGTGCGTTCATTTTTGCTTAAGTGTGTGTGTGTGTGTGTGTGTGTGTGATATTTGTCTTTTGAGTCCGTGTCGACATCGCTGAGATCATAGCGCTGATAAAGGGTCGAGCACTAAATTTCAGGAAGGTCACTCAGGACATAGAAGGCCAGTGAAGAATGTGGTATGTGAAAATCCACATTTAGATCCAGGAAAAAACATTCAGACATTCCTGTGTGTTTCTGGGTGTGCTCCTGTGTGTTGCTTTCTGTGTGTGTCTGTGTGTGTGTGTGTGTGTGTGTAGCTGCTAAGGCTGGATCCTTCATGTACGTTACACCGTGTACCAGAACGTGCTTCACAATACTTTCAATTCAGATGTGAGCTCCGCTGGTGATATATAATGGAGGTTGGAAACTTCACAAAACTCTCTGGGGCCAGTTTTACTTTCCCCAAACAATTGAAGGCCTTCGAGTTGAAAGTGGATTCAAAGACATTGTAACTTCATAACTTGATATTTTGTGACAACTCACCAGCTCCTGTGAGCATCTTCTCTGTATTTGTTTCCCATCTTATCTCCCTTTCCACTGTGTGTTTGTTTGTGTGGGAGTTGGTTTTGCCCGTGACGTCAGCTGGTATTACTTACGCATTTGTAGCTTAATAGGTCCGTGAGCATCGGTGGGCCCGGACATGTGCTGGGTTAGGTAAACATTTGTGTTCATAGGGAGAAGTCGCCTCAAACACACACAAGGATTATACTTTAGTTTAATTGAAGTTTAATTAAAAGGAAAACACAACAGCTAGTTGCACCGGTAATTGATATCTGGGCAGGAAGACATTTAATACTATACAGGGCAATGCAAATGATTAAAAGAAATGCTAATAGCAAAATTTACAAATGGTACATCATGTACAGATGCAACTTCAGGTCCCAGAGCTTTACATGTGTGTGTGTGTGGCAATTTGTTTGAACAGAAGGTTATCAGGAGAGTGGTTTGCAGGACATAGTGTCTCCTCATCTCCAGAGCTCAAATTGCATAATGGCTGCACTGTATTGTTACCATAGTGAAACTGCTCAGAAATGCAGGCCTCACCACAGTTTGGGGAGGAGGAGATTTCTTTTTCTTTTTGCAGCTCTGGGGTTTTCCCTGGATTTTCCATACAGCATAGTCGGTGGCATTGCCAGAGTTGTGGCTTTGGTGCAAATGTCAGTTAAATGTATGTTCAAAACAAAAAAAAGTCACATAAAGGTACAATTTGAGATTTAAATGATATTATAAATACAGGTTTTTACTTGTCACGCCCACATGAGGAGGAGCTGACCTTGTTTTAGTACACAGACCAACACTAGGCAACATTGGGAGTTCTCAGTGTTTGTTGATGCAGGTGAATGTTTTGTTTTGCAGCACAGGAACGTTGGTGAGCAACACAACATATGGGTCTCTATTTGAAGTTATCAGAAATATATACTGGTTTCCCACTTTTTATTGCTCTCCTACGTATGTTGTATTTATTGCGTTTTTATGTTTCTATGTTCATTGTATGCACCAATAATCCAGAGCAAATTCCTTGTATGTGTGAACGTACCTGGCAATAAAATACTTCTGATTCTGAGATGAGAGACGAACATAAAACAGACTGAGCCTTAAAATAATTAAAGCATATAACAAACACTGACAACACAAGATGTTTACAGGGATACCAATGTACCTGAAATTAACACAACTAAGAGATTGGATGTGTGTCGTAGTGGACGTTAGGGATGGGCATTCGATTAAATTGTCTTAATCGATCGTCGGGAGAGTTAATGACGAATTTTCGATTAATCATTAATATTTTTATATAAAAATTCACTATTTATAGGCTGTTAAAATGCAGTGAAAATAGAAAAAACACAGCGCGTTTCCTCATTGAGGTCTTTATTACAACATGAACAACTCTTGTGGCAGTTAAACGGGATCCGTTCAATGGTTACACTTGAAAATAAACGCTGCTGTACTCTTCAGCCCCGCTGAGAGAGCAGCTAGCCGCTGAGAGCTAGCTCGATCTGACGGTTCTCGACCTCTCAGTCCGGTTGTTGTCACGTTCTCACTCCCGGAACCCCTCCACCAGACCCGGCTTTGTCCGGGTCCGAAGGGGCTAGCTTTGGAGCTAGCCTCCGCTAGCTCCGGAGGCTAGCTGCGGAGCTCGGCTTCATGTCCGCACCTACAGTCTATGGTCCGCACACGGACCCTCAATCTACAGGGAAGGGAACCCGTACAGACCCGGGTCTGGGTGAGGGGTTCCGGGATTGATGACGTGGCAACAACCGGGCTGAGAGGTCGAGAACCGTCAAATCCAGCTAGTTCTCAGCGGCTAGCTGCTGGTCTTTCAGCTGGGCTTGTAGAGTATAGCGCCGGGATGCTTCCTACAGCTGCTAACATCGTCACTGTGCTGCGTTCAGGCAACTCGGATATCCCGTCCTCCTACTTGAAGAAGAGCAGTGGACTCCTCATGCGCTCATGGAGACGTATAGCTTCGCATTGTTGGCAGTGAACGCAACATAATTTCGTCGACGAAATTCTTAATGATCAATTAATCGATCGTCGATTAATTATGCCCATCCCTAGTGGACGTGATGCTGACGTGTGTCAGGATCAAACTCTGCCACATGTAAACAGCGATATAAATGGAATATTGTATTAGCAACTCATGTAAACATCGTGATCAGTTGAGGAATCTGTTGCAGTCATGTCAACACAAACAATCAATGCCATGAGGATATTAGGCTTATTATTTATAAGTTTTGTAAACAAATGCAGTGTGAGTGATTCTTTCTTAACCAAAATGCCCAGTGAGTTAATTTCCCAGGCGGCTGATTTAATCTAGATTTAATTGCTTAGTGTTGTTTCTGTGTCAGTATAAAGTTTGCAGAACTAGATAAACTATATATAGATTTGGATTTTTTGTCAGTAGTAATCATTTTTTAAGTGAGTCATCACTGACGTTGGTTTGAATTTGTGTTTGCATGTGGATGCAGTCACGTCTCTGACTCACTGGGTTGTTGCTGACTCACTTATTTGCATGTCCAGTTAATGCAGGCTGGTGTTTTGATTCCCAGAGCCACCTCTTTACACTTTGAAGTGTCTTTAAGTAAATTATTGATTTAAATTAGTCATGTGTGTTACTGTCAGAAATCGTTATCTTCTGTTGATTTCTTTTAAATAAGTGTTTAAGGTAATACCTGTCCCTTATGTGTGTTGGTTTGTTTATGAGCAGAAAGGATTTCCACAAAACTTGGTGGAACGATGGGACAACTGGGACAAAACCAGTTCTTAACTGCGGCTGAGTAGCTGAGATAATGTTGAGTCAGGAGTAGAATCAAAAGTTTATTTATATATTTTTTAATAGTTCTCGAAATATTTCTCAACAAACACCAGGGATTTGGTGCATATACACAACTGTCAGACAGGGCGTTGTTCTGTTGGCTTAGGGATGAGGCTTGATTGACTTTAAGGGGACTGTGGGGACCAGATGGAGATATGTGCTCTGCAAAAGGCCAAGTAGTTTGTCTGGAAACATTTATTTTGTTCAACAACCTATTTGGATTTGTAATTGGCCTTGAACGGACCTTATCAGTCTATAAATAAAAAGTATTTCATCCAGGTGCGAAACTAAAGCTGAATTCTCGCTTACTTAGTCATCTGCACTTGTTTTGTTTTTATATCTAAAATAACATGAAGTTGTATATGAACAGAAACTCTGTGGACGGCTCCGGCAGAAAGGATGGAATGCTCGTCATGCTGTGGTGTGTTGTTGCCATGGTAGCGTGACACAGCAGGGCCGGGTGAGGTGACAGTTCCGTCCTGTGGGGGCCGGTGACGCAAAGCCGCCTCCCACAATGAAAGTGGAGCACTGGGCTATGTGAATAATTCAGCTTAGCAGATCAGGTGGAAGGATTCGATCAGGCTGCGTCAGGCCTCCTTCCTGTACTGTAGGTGTGATTTCACATACAGTAGGTGTTGTCTTACGCCAGCATCTGGTCGCTGGGAGTAAGAACACGTTGTTCACGTTTTGTGTAAAAAGAAGGAACAGCAAAGTCTGACCCTGAGCAGACTCACTCTGTCAGCACAGTTTAAAAAAAAAAACAGGACTAGAACGTGAATATCAACACAACTGGACACTTTTGGGAAGTAAAACAGTGGAACAGATGTTTGTGTATGTGCTGTGTTTGTGTATTTAATGTTGTCAGTGCTAGTTTGGGATGTGAGTGGCGAGAGCTGCTACTAGGACTCGGAATTCAGTGCAGTAGAAATAATACCTGATTCCTCATATTAGACTGTTTATTTGTGGAAACATCTTCCTTGATTCAACCTTTATTTACTTCTTATCGACTTAATTGTGTTTTTCATTTGTCCTCTCTCTCTCTCCTTATTAATAATTATTAACAAGTCCCGATCAAACGAAGCAAGTTTGAAAACAGCCTCAGTCCCTGCTGCTTGCTGCACATTCATATTCTCCTGTAACTGGATCTGTTGTTCCAGCACCGAGCCTTATTAGTGCCAATGGATGTTTATGATATATGATCATCGCGGATTAGCTTTGCATACATGTGTAAAAACACGATGAGTCCTGTCTCGTCGTGTTTAACGTCACTCACGGCAACAGAAAGACACTTCCACACTGTCTGAGTAGTTTCTGTTGCAGCGCTGTGTGTGTGTGTGTGTGTGTTGCCTTACAGTCTGCTGCTCTCTAGTGTGCCTGGTTAGTTCTGGAACCTGGACGGGATGCCAAACACCTGTGGGTGTGTGTGTGTGCGCCTGCGGGGGGGTTAGTTGTGTGCTATGTGATGAGCTGTTAGCTCTGGAAGGCTGGGGCCATCGCTGCAGCTTTGATGAGTCGGGCAGTGTCGCTGGGCACAGCTTTTATTTTTAACACATTTATTTTTGTCCCCTTTAATCCCCATTTCCCACAACAATGTTTATTTTTGCCATAGGTCTATTATGGACAGCTTTACCCTTGTGGAGATTATAGATTCATTTATTTATCCAGAATAATCTCACTGAGGTTAACAACCTCTCTTTCAAAGGAAACCTGGCTCGTAGCAAGTTACAGGGTCAACCATACACACACACACAAATACACAACAATGAAAATCTGGTAACAATGAAGGTTGGAAAACAATGTTCGTCAACTGCAGTTTACGCTCATCTCTTGGAGAAATGTGCTAAAGCTAAAACAAGTAGGGAGTTAAAATCCTTTTAGGTAAAACTTCATATTAGAAAAACACCTCACTTTAGAAAAAGGAACTTTCTGAGTAATAAACATTTAATTTAGTGATTTTGATGATTAAAAGTAAATTAATAGTTTTAATCAAACAAATATCTTCCTTACTTTCTGTCAATTAATGGTAAAAAGAAGGTTATAGAGAAAAAACTGAGTTCTAATGCTTGATGAATGTTGTCATGCAGAACTCGATGTAAATAACTTCTTTATAAGGACTAATAAACGCTAATTTAAAGTGCCACCCTGTTTTAATCTTAATTATTTAGTAGACTTTTGCAGCTTTTAGATATATTTTATATATTTTGAAGATGTAGCTCGGTCAAAATGAACAGGCCTAAATACCAGTTAAAACCAGAACCTTCCCGTCTGTTTCCTCAGCTTCATTACATTGTTTTTAGGTTTCTGTAATCTTGGGCAGTTGCCTAATTTGTTTTGCTTAGTTTTTGGCTTAAGTTCAAGTTTGCGCAGCGAGAGTTAAGTGGAGCCGACGGCTGTTTACATGTGCAATGCCACTGTGTTCATTGTTTACTTTAGTTATTGTATTGATGTTTTCTTTTCTCTTAAATTGAACAAATGAATCATATCTTGTGTTATTTTCCTTCGATAAATAATTGAAATGTGTCTCAAATGCCCCATGTCCTTGCTTAACTCTTTCTAATGGTGTGTCAATTGCTTTTTCTTTTCCTTCCCGTCTAAGTTATTGTTTGGTCTGACATTTTCCTCTCGGGGGCAAAACAATCTGTGGTGATCGGTAGCACTTAAAACCAGGAAAACCAGAATCATCGGTGTCTCCATTCTGCAGAATCGTTCTGTAAATATTTGAGGCCGTCCTTTTCCCCCAAGGCGCTTTCTGTTTTTCTTTTTTTTTTGCTGTTGCATAACTTGACTTCTTCTTCTTGACGGAGCAATAGGAAATGTCAAAGTGAAATTTCCTCCTGGGGGCCAGCGAGGGCGGAGAGGACAGCCTGTACTGTAAAAGTGATTGACTTGACATCTGCACATAAAGAATCACACATTCGCTCACAGTCCTAAACACGCAGCTCGTTGAGCGACGGTCCCATTTATCACCTGTAAGACTGTCACATTATGGTCTTGTGTCCGGCTGTTGCTTGGCAACAGTCATTTCCCTCGTGGTCGTCACAGCGGCGGTTGCTATTTGCAGCCCTGTTGCTCAGCTGCTGGGTCCAGGTCTAATAGCCCATTGTTTTCAAGTGCGGCCTCACAATGCTGCTGTAAGATTACCAGTCTCCATTAGAACAGCAAAGTCCCTTCTTTGAAAGAGATTTGCTTGTTGCTGGAACACTGTGCGCACGTCATATGGGTTTAATGTTCACTTTGAGTTCCCAGAGTAACGTGTTGTTGATGAGATCATCGATTCTGTCACCGAAACAGTCATGAGCTGTGATTCGCTAATTCGTGAATTTCTTTTAAATCAAATTATTATTATTAAAGAGGTGGAATAGGGTGCGATAAAGTATGAAACGTTTGCTGAGATGAGTGGAACTTTGAGGCATTCTGTAATTTTTCAAAATTATGGCACAGTCGCTACCGTAAACAAGACAGTCATGTGTTAGACAATGATTACATTCTTGAAATTAAACAAGATGAATGCCTTCCAAAACAGACATTCTTTTCAGTGTAAACTCGAGTAACAGGAAAAACAGAAACATAATGTTTGGCAAACACAACATATTTGCAATAAATTCTTACTTCTGTTGAGAAAGGTGCTGTTGACTAATGTTGTGATGTTGCGTTGCATAAAAATTGCCAGAAATACTAAATATTTAGCTTAAACTTTCGATACAGATAATTGTGGGGTTGTAACAGCATTTCTTTTATACCGGGACTCACTCCCAGTATTGATTTTGATATGGTTGACCAGTCATGTTGTCCGCTGGGCTGTGACCACGTGACTGGGTTTCGATCACACAAGGTGACGAACTCCAGACGTAACCTTTTCTCTCTTTTCTCCCTGCAGGGCTCCGGAGATTATTTTGGGCCTGCCGTTCTGCGAGGCCATCGACATGTGGTCACTGGGCTGTGTGATAGCCGAGCTCTTCTTGGGTTGGCCTCTCTACCCCGGATCGCTGGAGTATGACCAGGTAACATTCCTCTCACACATACTCACAAAGAAGCTCACACATGCACCCCCCCCCGCTGTCTTAAATGCCTTATCCCAACGTTTACCCTCATCTGGACCTTTAAGCCAAGTTGTAATCCTCATACAGCCCCCTGAAGTTGTGAGGATCGGTGTCACTGTCCCTAAAATATCCTCGCTCCGAAAGGTCTATAACTCAAACTGGTCCGCACAAAAATAGGAGAACACGCTGTCACTGGAAGAGAGGGAAGGAGATTTATCACCTCGCTGAGGGAGAGGCGCTACAGAGGACAAAATAAACAAGAATGGCACTCAGGGATCGCCCGGCCCTGCCAAGGCCCAACAGTCCCCTTAAATCTGATTTAGCTGCTCCACATTTAACACACACAAATATCATTCATCTGAGTATTCCTGATTTCTTAAATCCAGGAGTTATTCCCAGGGAAAAACGACAAATGAAAATTCTAGGGTCTGTGTTATCCCAGTGTAACTCGGTTCATTCATACTGTCTAGTTAATCCTTTATTTGTTGATGCTCCTCCTGATCTCTCAGTTGCTGTATGACCGAGGTCAACAAATCCAGCGTGAAATCCAGCTAATATTCATCTGGGCAGAGTGAATCAGGAAATTGCTCTTGGCGATGTGTGATTATCTTCCCACAGGGTTGTGTGGGTTGAACTCCGCGGCTGGGACTCGAGCTGGAGTCCCCCGGCGAGGGAGAGGGAGCATGAGAAAAGACTCGCCACACATTCACAGACCAGCCCAGGATTATTACTCTAGGCTGCTCTGTGAAGGAACAGACTCATGTTTTTAATTTACGAGTTCAGAAATTTGGACAAATGAAAAAACATTGACATCCTGGTATTGTAACACCATCCTGCAGGCATGTAGGGAAAAGATTGTTTTTGACCTTTCATGGGAGACGAGACATTTCTCTCCAAACCTCTTTGGCCATCTTTGCCATTTTAAATGTTTGAACTCCCAAAATACACAATACTACCAAACATTCCTGGACATTTAACATTTTTCACCTCCACCAAGGAGGTTATGATTTTGCCCTTTGTCCATTTTGTGTGCGATTACACAAAAACTACTCGAGGGATTTTCTAGACACTTGGAGCATGGGCCAAGAAGTAACTCCTGTGCTCTCAAAATATGAGATTTGTTTGAAATTTTCATCAATTCCCAAGTGAATAATTCATGGTTCTTAATGAAAAAAAATCAGGCACATTTAGACGACTCGCACATATGTTTTTGTGCAATTTGGTGCAGCCTGATTGAATTGAAGGGAACTTTTAGACCTTGCGCTCCGAGTGCCATTCCAGATTAAACCTGTTTGGTGAAGCCTGGTTTAAATCCTCTGCTTGCATTTGTTTTTGGAAGGTTTTTTGGCAACTTGTCACTCGTGCGTCCAGCAGCAGCAAGCAGTTTCAACAATCATCGCTCAGAGATTGTGACGGATAGAGCCCTGCTGAGCAGTGACAGCTCTGTTGTATCAATGGACACACACAGACACACACACTCGCACACTCCCGCGTACACATTGATCCCCCAAAAGCATGCAGTGCCGTGCCAAGGCTCACTGCAGTTCCACTCTACACAGCAAAATGTATTTATAAACATAAGCCTGATGGTAGACATGTGCGCTCACACACACACACACACACACACTGGTGAGCTTTCAGTGCACCATCAGCAGGTTCTGGCCTGTCAATGTGTTTGTTCTGGGCTGTATTCGTGCATGTGCGGATCTCACATGCTGTAAAAACTGTGGTATTTCATTGATCACAGAGTTTCTGGAGTATTATTCCGAGAGTGGTAATCAAGAGGGAGCAGAGAATCCAGTGAATTCCTGGAAAATCCAGCACATAACTGGAAATTATTACAGATGGCTCACTTCAAAAGAAGATAGATAGTTATAGTTGTTTTTAAGAGCTTGCAAGTAGGGTTGCAAAATTCTGGGAATTTTCAAAGTTGGAAACTTTCCATGGGAATATACGGGAATTAACGGGAATCAACAGGAATAAACTGGAAATGTTGTGGGTAATTTATATTAACTGTATTTACCTTGTCATATACAGACATAAATATCAACATTTTGTTTTGTCATAGGCTGATTTGAGCCCTGAGGAAACTTTGGGCACTTGACTATATGCTTCTGCATCGTTGTGTGATTCTTAACATAGGTCTTTGCGCATGTTTGCAAATGTACACAGCCTTTCCTTCTACATTGGAGTGGGTGAAATGTCTCCACACATGAGAGAGTGCACGTGGCATTGTTCTGTAGAATAAGATGAGAAAAAAGTTTGTAAAAAAACACTCATGCAATGCCAGAGATATAAATAGTTAGCCAAACAATTGGAATAGTCTGAAAAAATATTTTACAATTGATGGATAAATTATAATGGAAATAGGCTAGATGAACAGATGAACAATCCTCAATCAGCATGATAATATATTTTCCCAGTAATATCATGGAAACTTACCTGACTAGTCCTTCACTCTACAGCAGGCCTCAGTAGCCCTGCTGTAGAGTGAAGGATGCTGGGAGTTATCTGTGCATGTGATGGAAGAATGCTGCATTCCATCCATCTTTAAAATAGAGTTTTGAATGATGTTTTTATTGCTCAGCGTTTAATTTGCATAGTTTTTTTTTTTTTTTTCAAAATTCCCCAAATTCCCGTGCTTAATATTCCCGTGGAAAGTTTCCGGAAAGTTTCCGGAAATTTACCGGAAACTTTCCACCCCTTTGCAACCCTACTTGCAAGTCAAACTGCAGGATGGGCCGTAAACCTTGAAATGAGAAAGAACTTGTTTATGTTTACATGTTTCGAAATGTTATAGTTATATCATTTATTTATAACAGTTATATTGGTTAAAACAACTAAGTCCCTTTTGTGTGTGTGTGTGTGTTTGTGTGTTTCTTGCTGTTCTGTGATGCTGTGAAGCTGATTTAATACATGTTATTTTCAACATCTTGATTTCCTTCCAAACTGTGCATGTGAACATCTGGATTTTCTGTGTGTGTCTTCACTGGTGTGATGCAGCTGCTGTAGACATGAGATTTAAATTACGGGTCGGGCCTCTCAATAAATTGAAGACACAAGACTCTGAGGAAACTCGTCTCGGGTCAAGCACACATTTACTCCTCAGTGTCTTCGTCCACACCCAGTGAGGACACTCTCCTCAGCAACACGAGTTAGAAGTTATTTCATTATGAATATAATCTATTACCAGATGTGACAGTGATGCTGGTACTGGTGTGTGTGTGTGTGTGTGGTAGCAAAATGTGATCTGTAGACATTTAACTCAGCAGGAAGCAGGACTGAGCTGATTTTCCTACTGAACCCGGTGTTTGTTTGTGTGTCTGTGGACAGATTCTGTCACAAAGTGGATCTTTTTGACATGAAACTGTCGGTAAACAAAAGTGTCACTAATCACATGAATGAAGGTTCTGTTGTCTTCATGAATGTGATCACATGTTTATCTACAGTTTCCTGTCAAATGGCTGCTGTGAAAGAGATGTATGAAGACAGAAGGGTGTGTTCAATCCATGATTATTGAATATTGGTGTAACAATAAGGTCATGACTAGGGAGTTATGTAATAATACTATGCACTCATGTAATAATTTAATAATTACTGTGTTCTCAACCTGTTGAGAGCCTCAGCTGCTGGTGCGATCTCATCCCGTGATGGTCTCCAGTTCATTAAACATGTCAGAATCTGCTGATAACTGTGGGTGACCTCTGTGGGTGACCTCTGGTTCCCCGGCTGTCACTCTGGTGTTTGGCTTCTTCGCTGCCGATGCCTTGAGCCTGTGAGGCGTTTACAACCGTGTCAGTTTGGAAGAGCAGTAAAGGTTAAAGTGCAGACGTTTCACGTGTTGTGTTAGATAACAGACGACTCAGAGCTGGTGGACAAACTCCAGGTCTCCCTGATTAACATCGAACACATGTTGACATGGGGTAGATAATATAATGAACGAGGCAGGACATGATTTATATCTATTTTAGAATATAATGTATATAATATTCAGTGAAGGCAGCTTCATGTTCTTAAACAGCCTCGTGGTCTGAACTGGGCTGAAACCTGAAGACACTGATCAGCTTTAAAAACTAAATGAATGCACCTGGACGCTAACAAGCCGTTGACGTAAAGCTCGATAATGTAAATGTCTGGACTGCGTCAGCTGAACTAAAGACCGTAGATTCAGTAATTGGGTAACATTTATTGAATTACATCCAAGTCAATGATCTTGTTTTCAGCCATGTGGTTGTCCTGTGTTTTCTGTCTCCACCTCCTCATTCCTCTGTTGTTTCGTCCCATAATAACTGAGTTTGCTAATAACCCC
Organism: Limanda limanda; assembly: GCF_963576545.1. NCBI lineage: Eukaryota > Metazoa > Chordata > Actinopteri > Pleuronectiformes > Pleuronectidae > Limanda > Limanda limanda. The sequence continues at coordinate 3,419,800 of NC_083643.1, read as the reverse complement.
CCCGTCCCTTCCTCCACCCTTTCCCCTGTGTTTCCTGTCTCCAGATCCGGTACATCTCTCAGACTCAGGGCCTGCCTGCCGAGCAGCTGCTCAACAAGGGGACCAAGACGTCTCGCTTCTTCTCCAAAGAGTCGGACTCTCCCTACGCCTCCTGGAGACTCAAAGTACATGCACACAAATCGCACACAAATCACACAAACGTGCAGACACAATGCGCACATCCTGCTGCCAACCGCACATCGTAGTGATGGGGACATGCAACGAGCTTGGAACTGAAAAGAGCACACGATGTACTTGTTGCATGGCATTAATGCCGGCAGAAGAAAGCTTAGAGTAGCAGAACGTTCTCGATGGGGAAACAGCTGCGTGAGATTTGCAAAACAGGACAAAGCCTTCACACCCTGAAGAAACCTCGGGGGAGTGTGACACTGTGCTTAGACTACCTGTCAAGCTCATTCCAAATGAATAACAAATGGATGTGAGCCCAATAGTTCATTTCAGACTTCCTCTGTTTATTTGTTCTGATAATTTTACCTTTTATTCCTCCATGAATGTCCACACTCCAACAACATACTTGAAATTCTTCAACCTAATACCTCTGTTCTCCTTTCAGACGACAGAACAGCACGAGAAAGAGACGGGACTAAAATCCAAAGAGGCCAGGAAGTACATCTTCAGCTGCCTGGACGACGTAGCACATGTGAGTACAACCACTTCATGTTCAGTGCTACGGTTATCAGTGCCATTTTGAAAACTCAAATTCAAACAAATACAAATTAATGTCCTTATAATGACGTCCACTGAAAACCTTGTATTTAAAATATCAGTGGATCATGTGTTCCTGTGTGGTTCTCATAAGCAGCGTGTTCTCCCCCGCTGTGCTTCCATCCCTCAGGTGAACCTGGTGCTGAGTCCTGACAACTGTGACATGCAGGCGGACAAGGCGGACCGGAGGGAGTTTGTGTCCCTGCTGAAGAGCATGCTGCTGATAGATGCCGAGAACAGGACTGTTCCCACCGCTGTTCTCAATCACCCCTTCCTCACGATGACTCATCTGCTGGATTACCCACATACTAACCAGTAAGGGTCTCATAGCTGTAACACACATGTATAGAGTTGAAATAACTGCAGTAAAATGAAAGCAACTTAAAGAATCTCAAGACCTAATCACAGAATTTGTTATTACAAGGCAAAACGTGATGCTTGGAGTTACATAAAGCAGAAGTCATAACGATATCAACACCCTCTTTGTGCCTAATGAATGAAAACACTTTCATTTAGGACGTTTGGGCAAAATTGAGTTTTAACAAATCATAGAAATGTCCCTCCTCACTCGATGCCAACTCCTCTGTCTTCCTCCAGTGTGCAGTCGTCTTTCCGCATCATGGACATGTGCCACAGCGGCCCAACCAATGCGGTCTTTGACGCTCTCAACCAGAACACCATTCATTTCTCCAGACCTCCTGTGGTGCCCGCCGGCTCCTCTGGCCTCCCACTGGGCTACAGCAACATACCAGTCCACCCTCAGGTCAGACACCGGAGCTGGGAGAGCGTATACTTTACCTCAATTTTAGCCAGTGCCTCGGTAATCTTTTATATCTGTGTTACCAAGACGCCACCGTCAGTTCTTTTTTTAAACTCCTATCAGGGACATTGAGCCTTTCATCCAGCATGGCTGTGTTAATTGAATTATGCTACTACACATTGTGTCTTGGTGTCACTTCATTTTTCTCAGAACAGAGAACATAAATAAATACCTATAAATATGTCAAGTCCTTGGTTACGCAATGTTTTGTGTGAACTGTTTCTATAACGTTGCCCCAACGAGAGAATCATCAGCAACTCAGCACCCTCGAAAATAATCGTGTTTGTGCTCAACTGCCATGTTTGTGCTTTTCTTTTCCTCTCCTGACGTTTCTCCTTTCCCATTTATTTCTCTTTTCTGCTTCCAACCTCATCTCGCCCTGCCACTGGCTCCCTCTGCTCTTTTACTTATCGAATTCAGGCGTTAACCCAGTCGGGTCCCTCGGTGATGCATCCAGGGATCGCCCTGACAACTGGGAACGGTCAGTTTGGCTGCAGCGACTCGTTCCCACCTGCCCTTCTCCTGTGCCCCCCCCCCATGCAAGGTATCCAGCCTGCTGCCAAACATCTCACATTTTAAATCACTATGGTTATTGTAGCTTCACCAAAGATGCATATCAATTTATGAATAACTTATTGGTTCTTTATGCTTTTCTTTTTTAAAGGTAACCTTAATCAACAAGCAGGGTATTCTGTTCCCATGGTAACTCAGGCCCCTCCCATGCAGCCCCTACCAGTGAGGCCTGGTGTAATAGCTCAGGTAAGACAAATAGGAATTGATGTGCAGTGACTGTGGAACTTCGAAGTAAACAATTAATCCAGGGTTTCTGTGTATTATGTTATGTACTAGGTCTTAGATGTGTTGATGATACTTCACCTTATCTTTAACTATGGGGAAGTAAGTAAGTAAATCTTGGACTCTGGTACAGCTTCAAATCTGTTGTCCTGGACATATATCTAAAATTTGATTGAACTTGTAACCCTGTAGAGCAAAATATTCTGTATTTCATTAAGTTCTACCTGCAGCACACAGTCCTGGTCTTAGGGTGATGTGTCCCTGAGCAGGATTTAGACTCTTGAACTTAACCTCTGACCCCGGGTGTCAGGCCCAGATCCACGAGAGCTAATGGAGCTCATACTCATGTGGCTCGGTAGATGATCACACACCATCTCTGATTTTCCTCCCCTGTCCCGGCAGCAGGCCTGGTCCAGCCGGGGGCAGCAGCTCCTGGTCCCAGCAGCCTGGCAGCAGATGACTCCCGTGGGTCCTCCTCCTTCTCACCCGCCTCCACCACCTCCTTCCTCCTTAACCAACGACGCCACAGCCGGCCATCAGAGGATCAGCGACTGGGGGTGAGTCACCAGACTCAGCCATGCAGACTTCAAGTCTGGGCATTTCTTTATTTATACATTTGAATGGAGAATGAAATGTTTGTGTTGCATTCAAATCGGTGACCACAAGGGAGCCTGGTGTAAAATGGGCCCAGAGTTGATGCTGTTTTTTTGCTCCAAGTATAAAAGTGTGTTATTTTTGTCTTGCAGGAAAATGCGTCCCCACGGCAACCACTACACTTCAGTGATTCAACAGCCTCTCCTGACCAATCAGATGACAGCTCTCTCTGCCCATCAGCCAATCAACATCGGCATAGCTCATGTTGTGTGGCCCCAGCCGGCCAGTAAGAGGAACAGACACAGTCACAACCGGTGAGATTCTGCATCTTAGTCATGTCTTTAAACTGCTCTTCCATTTTAATTACAGCTAACATGAAAACTGCTGTGTTAATAGGAACCTGTCCCACCACAATAACATCCACATGGCAGTGTGTCGGACCTCCAAGATGGCTGATGTTGTTAGACACGCAGGGAGAGGGCAGCCTCAGAGAGCGCCGCCTCGGGTGGAGACCAGGAAAGTGGAGGTTCAGAACACCGACGAGGAGGAAGAGGATGCCGAGGAGGAAGTGAGCTGCTTCAGAGAGGTGGTGCCGAACGGCAACAGACAGCTGGACCTGTCCAGTCAACAGCAGAGAGACGTGGCTGTGCTGATGGGCGACACGCCGAGTCCGGTGCACAGCGTGGTCAGCATCCGCAGTGAGCTGACTGACGGAGAGGAGGAGGATGAAGACCCACAGAGGTGCCTGAGAGGGTGAGTTACATCAAAGACAATGTATGTTGATTATGATCAGTACCTGTTAGTTTTCAGCAGCTGCATGAGCCTTTGTAACAGGAAGTGTCTGCAGCAATCAAGTACTCATCTTTAACTTTGTTTGAGCCTTGAGATCTTTTCTATTCACATCTGCCCTGAGGAATCTGATCACACAGGGACAGCTCTAAGTTTATCCTTCCACACCTGATATAACTCTTACGAAGAAATCTACAGATACATTTAAAATATCAAATCATGTTGGTGTGAGAGGCACAAGCAAGAGCTTCGTGATTCTATGTCAGAATTAAAAAAAAAGATTTTACACATTTGAAAGATAAAAAAAGAAAACCTACATTTGTCTGTCTGTGTTGATATCAAGTCAGTGGCCACAAAAAAAAAATCGATGCATGTGAAACACTGAGAAGTGTAAAAATAGTTTGGTTTCTTATGAACCTGCAGAAGAGGATCAGCTGAGTGGGCGGTTCCTCACATGTGATGCAGGAAACAATAAAGCTCAGACAGACCGCTTCTGAGAAAGTGGTCAGAGTGATGGTATCTCAAGTGTCTCTCAGAGCTGTGCACTGGAGATCAGATCGCTCAGACCGGATGTGAATAACCAGGTTTGAAGGAGGCCTTAGAAACTCTAACCCGCTCGTCTCTGTCTGTAGGTGCAAAGAGGAGTGTGCGTGTGAGGCCTGCAGAAACACCAGTGTGTCCATGGAGAGGGTGTGTTCTCTGAGCAGCCCTGACAGCAGCCTGAGCACCAACTCCTACAACTCCAACTCTCTTCACTCCAGCCCCTCTGTGTCTCCCTGCAAGAGACCCAACAGGTCTGTGGACGCGTGATCTCGTCTCCAAATAACAGAGATTCTTAAACTCCAGTTCAACTCCAGCTCATTGTTTGTTTTTCTTCTCAGCATGTCTGAGGACGACGGCCATGAGAGTGGCTGTGACACAGTGGAAGGTTCCCCCACGTCCGACACATCCATCTCCCCACGTGGAAACAGCCACTACCGTTACCTGGATAATGGCAACCACATCACCCGCCCGGCTGTGACTTCCATGGTGGCACCGCTGCCTGCGCCTGCAGTGCACGGCAGGACTCCCCACCATGTCCGGACAATGGTGGTTCCACCAATGAGAGTGCAGAACAACAACACTTATGGAACAGAGCAGCGTGTCCTGAGAACGGGTCAGTGGAAATATATATATATATTTTAACAACAAATGTTTGTGCTCATACTTAAAAGCTTTTATTTATAATATTGAGCAGACAAATCTTTAAGGAGTGTGTTGTATTTGGATACTAACACCAAGATAATTGATTTTCCACAAATGTGCCTCCTCTTGCTCCTTGTCCTGTGGTCACCTCTGCTTTGGTGGTGTCTGCTCTGCAGGTCATAGGGAAGCAGTAGGGCCTTACTGCCCCCTAGTGGGTGATAGAGGTTGTAACAGGTGATCATGAGACACAAGCAGAGAACTGGCCTCTGCAGTCTAATACCTCAGAGATGCATCCACAGCAGGGAACCCTCACATCTCCTGTGATTATTCTTTCAATGCTTTCCCTCCACCAAAACCACGAGGAAGATGTCTAAAGAAGAAAGTGAAAAATCTCTGGCCAGCAGAGCAGCTGTGTTCATTCCTCAGAACTTTATTGAGTTATGTTAACCATAAAAAGTTACTATTACATTTTTAATTTCTCACCTTCTGGTAAAACCTCAGTGAGTTTTTGAATTTTAATATTGTACAAAACAAACTAAAATGATGGAAGCTCTTCTTCTTGGAAGCAGTGTTAGAAATAATCCAGTGTTTATTTTCTTGTTATTTCATTGGCCTTTTTTTTTCTTACAGTAGAGGAAGCAGGGGAAGGTTTTCTTCACAACAGGATAGTAACCATGTGGTTTTAGTGGTTGGGGGGGAAAGGTGGATGCATTTCATTGGGTATTAGGTCAGAGGTCATGTTTTCTCCACCGGTTCTTGCCACACAGCAAAAGTTGCCCTCAGGCACTGACCTGAGATCAGTTTCACTTCATCTGGACTCCCCAGACTTTAATTTGTTGTTAATGGTCTTGTGAATTTCAAACTGACTCAGATCAGAGTCCAGGGATCAACTTTGCGTCTCAGGCGTCTGTTTTGAGTGCCAACAAACTCTGTGTCCTTCTTCCTCAACTTTATGGATGTTATTGTCTCAGTGCAGAGTTTTATAGGAGATTCACAACTGTTGAGTCGTGACCGACAGCTCTGATCTTTTAATGACAGCAGTTACACTGTGGCTATAAAATGCTGAATCAACATTCCTCTTGGACGTCATTTAAAGTCCACACAGACTGTTACCCAGAGGGTGTGGCACGGTTCAGCAGTAGAAAGTGGTGCTTTACTGTTCTGTGGCCAGTGTGTAGTTGAATATTGTCATTAGTGGTTGAAACCGAGCTGCACCTCAACATGTAAAACCTCTATTTGTTAGGTTTGTAACTCTTTAACCTTTTAAATGTTAAGGTAATATCTAATTGCATAAGCTCTGACATCATACCTGAAACTCGCCAGTGCCCATCACAGTCTCCTCAGATGTTTTCATTTCAGCCACATTCACAGCTTCATTTTATGCAGAGTATCATTGTAATGATAAGAAGCATCAGGACTAAACAAGTAAACAACAATAGAAACACAAGGAAAAATTGCAATAATATATTAATTGTGAACAGGTTGCACATATAAGATATTGAAATAATACATTTTGCAGTGGTTCAAATGCTCAAAAAAGGATCTGAGTTCTGTCTAAAGTCACTTTGCCTGTTTTTTTTAAATCTCTGGTGTGTTCTTGTTTGTGATGTGAAGTCGTCGCTGCTCCGCTGCCTCTGTACCGGACTCACTTGTGTCTTCTCTCTGTTCCAGTCTCAGAGTCCTGGTCCCGGTCCAAAGGGCGCTGCAGTCTCATAGGACAGCACAGCAGTCCCTCTTCTGCCCCCCTCCTCCCCTCCGGCCCCCTCCTGTCCAGGCAGCAAACGGCCGCAGGGCAGCACCTGCCTCCTCTGGCCTTTGGACAGGTTTGGTTATTTCCCTTCCTCTTGTTTAATATTCTGTATCAGTGACTGGGCGGGAGCTGAAGCCTCAAATATCTATCGGGGAATTTTAATGGGACGAGCTTTGCTACCGAGCTCCGGGACATTTTCGTTTGAGTAACGGGCTTAAAGTTGAATAACAGAAAGATGAAGCTGGTCTCTCAAATAAATCCGCAGATATATATTGTAGATTTGAAAATAATTGGGGCTGTGTTGATATTTAAATGAGCTTGTATAAACCAACCTTGGGTTACGTAAAGATAAGTGAAGCCAGGTGTTGGAACCAGATGTTTTATAATACAAACTCCATTCTATAGCTGGTGTGATGCAATCTTCCTCTCAGGCCCGACATGCTGAGGACTTTGATACGACTCTCACGCTAGTAGCTGGTTAGCTTAGCATAAAGACTTTCCAAATACACACTGAGGACTTTGATACGACTCTCACGCTAGTAGCTGGTTAGCTTAGCATAAAGACTTTCCAAATACACACTGAGGACTTTGATACGACTCTCACACTAGTAGCTGGTTAGCTTAGCATAAAGACTTTCCAAATACACACTGAGGACTTTGATACGACTCTCACGCTAGTAGCTGGTTAGCTTAGCATAAAGACTTTCCAAATACACACTGAGGACTTTGATACGACTCTCACGCTAGTAGCTGGTTAGCTTAGCATAAAGACTAGAAGCGGGGGGGATTCTTCAACACAGCATGATATTCATTTAGTAAATTATGCTCCCAGTTAAAGTCAAATAGATGATTAATCTCTTTATGTGTCTTTGAGCTGCGTCAGGCTCCTCCCCCTGCTCCTCCAAATATGGTCACATCTGATTTTTGAACTCGAGGTTTCAAATCAAAATGGCCACTCACACAACCGAATGTCTCTGTGTTCCAGGTGCAGCCGTACGGTTCAAACCACAAAGAGTGGAACGGCAACTATGGGCCTCTGCGACCTCATGCCTACATCCCCCCCACTGTCCACACACACACCTTCACCCACCTGCCCCACAGCAGCCCCACCCACACCTCCGCCGGCCCACACACACACACCCTGCTGTCCTACGGCCCCGGTGGCCCCCTCACCACCGCCCACCACCCCCACCCCATCCTGCCCTCTCGCCCTCCTCCCCCTCTCCTCCAGCACAGCTATGGTCTCACCCACCCACAAGGAGGCACTATAGTTCACCAGGTGACCCTGGGCATCAGCGCCCACCCCCACCACCATGGACATCCCGCTCACAGGCTCCTCCCCTCCCCGACCATCCACCCGCACCACCAGCCCAGCTACGCCCACCTCCCCCACCAGTTCAAGCCTGCCTTCCCCCCCCCACCGCCCCCCCCTCACCCCTACATGGCCTCGCCAGCTGCCTACACCGGCTTCCCTCTGAGCCCCACCAAGCTCAGCCACCACCCACAGTTCTCCTATATCTGAGGTCGCGGGCCGGGCCGCTGCAGCTCCCCCTGCTGGGGAGGAGGGGCAACGCGAGACGGAGTGGGGCTGCGACCTGGGCAGGTAGAGCGAGTGGCCGAGCACAAAACGGACACTTTTGATGACGAAGACGAGGATGATGGGAATATGGTTAAGGAGAAGAGGATGGAAAATTGTGTATTCAGAGAGAAAAGATGTTTTGTGAAGCCTCCTTCCCGTGGAGGTTTCACGTCACAAGTCACAGACGACATCGGATCTGATGGACTTCCTGCGAAATCAGCAGGTTTCAGCCGTCGGAGGAAACCGATTAAAACTGCAAAGCTTTATAAAAGAGAACATTACACGAGTGGAACGATTCACACGTGATGATGACAAGGATTTGTTCATTAAGAATGTCCTTTGCACATTACCTCCTGTCTTTGAGTGTTGTGTTGTGATCTAATTAGAGGCTGGAATTCGCTTGTTGTCGTCGTGTGGGTGTGGGATCGCTCAGCCCCCCCCCCCCCTTTCCCTTTATCTTCGTTGCCTTGTAGCACGTGCTCGCCCGCTCAGATCTGCTCGTTAAGCCATCCCAGTCTGTGTTAACCAGGACCCAGCGCTCCTGTCTCTGTTCCAGGCAGAACTTTGCTGCTGCCGCCTCCTAGTGCCTTAAAAACCAGAGTCTACGACCTAACTTCAGGAGCTTCTATAGATTGTACATTTAAATGGGCTTGCAGCACTTAACCTTCAGACTCTGATCACTTTGGGCTTATCGGACGAACACGAGGATAACGCTTGTGGTTGGGTTTTTTTAAAATATTGGACTTCAGTTTTGCTTTCTAACTCAAGAGTATGGATTTACTTTAGCTAGAGGCTGCACATTTAGGGCTTTGACTGAATGAGCTTTTTAATGTACATAGAGAGTGATTTGATATTTTGATAATCGATTTCTATTCACTATAGTACTTAATTCATAACAGTATTGTCACTGTTTACTGTAACTGCAATACAATCTAGATAGCCTCTGGGTTGCTGTGTTTTTATTATTTCATGCATTTAGGGCAGACTTGCAGTAATGCATCCTATGTTTTAGAGTGTTTTATTTTGGGGAGTGGCATAGACTTAAAGAGAATTAAGTTTTTATCTTTTAAATGCTTGTCAGTGTTTGAAATAATCAGCTTACAGTGTCATTGCTGGGCTATTGAGTGTTAGAGGTGTATTGGTAATTGTTTAACATATTTTTGTGAGATGAATTTTGTCCATGTATTGAAGCCTGTTGTCAGTTTTGATACATTCCTTCAGGGTGGATGCATAGCCTTGATTTTTGTGCGTTTGTGTGAGTGCGTGTGTGTTTGATTTCTCGTGTGTAGTGGAGCTGCGTCTTTACCTGTCGTCATATCAACTGGTATTTTACTCCAATCAGCACCAAAGACTGTTCATGAATCATTTCTGAAGCATGGTCGATACGATTTCTCCCTTTCACCTCCGGCGTACTGTCGCAGTTATCAACATCGGATTATATATATATTGTGAGATCTCTATTTTGCGAAAAAACCAATGAGGTTGAGGTTTTATTTTTCTGAGCTATGTTTGGCTAATTGTATTTGGAATGTATAGTTATAGTATAATAAGCTGCTATGTACTGATTATCCGCCACTTTCGTAGCTGTGAATTTAGAGGACTAATCTCGTTCTAGCCTGCAACTCTCTCTTCTGCATCGTAGTTCACGCGACTATATGCGATAGAAGTGGGTTTTATTTTGATCCTAGAGTATATTGAATGCTATTCCTATATGCTAGTGCCTCTGTATATTGGCTTTGTTGTTTTGAAGTGATTGTAAACTGCTGTAATGGAAGTTATGAGTTTTCTTTTTTTATTTTATTCTGTTGCTTTTTGGTGTGTGTGTTAATGTGTGTTTTTTGTGTGTGTGTGTATTTAGCATCAGTATTTCAAACGTAGGCTGGGTTTCACTCTTTGATTCTGTAACCGGTGTGTCGTTGACGTATTATTGTGTTTCACGTTCGGTTTCCTCTGATGACACGGCTTTTGTTTCTCCGTTATCGGACTGTGTTCGCGACTCCTTGTACTGTACTGAACTTAGTGCCTTCCTTCAAAACGCGTGGATATCAAAGCGGTTTCTGAAATTCGTTGACTCATTTCCTCCTCCTGAAGGGAATCAGCTCCTGTTTTCACATCTCAAAAAAAAACCCAAAGTTGTTTGTTTGACTAAGATGAGGACGGGAAACAAACAGAATCCTAAGAAAGTCAGGGATTGTGTTACTCTGCTCGACACCGTGCAGTGCTAAGAAACCTGGGGCCTGAAAACACAAGTACAGAGCTTTACTCTCACAACGTGAATGTATTTGTGGACGTCAACACATCTGCTTTTGGTTCCGTGGATGAGTTGTTCTCCATTTCTAGTGGCTACACAGCATGTTCCTCTCATTCTGTGCCGGGGGATGTTGATAGTTGGAGTTGATCAGCTAGATGTCGCCATGTGTTTCCGTCAGGGCTTCTTTCAAAATGCTTTATCAATCGTACTCAAAGTGTTGGTCCAAAGCTGTCATCGACTCCTCCTACTACCTTGTAATTGTTTGGCTATATGGCTTGTTGAGTAATGGGTTTATTTTGTGTACTCGTCTAAATAATCTACTGTGTTGACGAATCCTTAAACGAGAGGATGTGCTCTGCTCGGCTTGGAGTGCAGTCTATTATTATTATTATAACTGATTGGTGTGTGTGTGTGTGTGTGTCACACAATCGTGATCTGTACTTAAAGTGCTGTGCAGCCTCGCCGCCTGTGATGAGATGTGCCCTCCCCCCCCACCACCACCACCACCACCACCACTCTGGGTTGATTGTTCATGACGGATAATCCCGTCTCACTGCAGCTTTACCCCGACGGCGTCAAAGTCACCAGAGGGTCACACCCCCCAGCGTTCAAATATTCAAACAAGCACCGGGAGCCTCAGATGACAGAGCAGGGACTCTTCAGATACTAAAACTAATTCTGCGTTAAGTCATTAAATAGAATGTACCTTTGACGAGACCCAACAGGACCTGAGTTTCTTTAAATTCTATCGAGCTGCACACACTCAGAAGCTGTGTCTCCACTGCAGGAACCTTTCACCCTGGAACGAGGAACCCTTACTGGAACCTTTCACTCCAGGTCCAGGATCTAAATCAATTCTTTCTGACCCATAACAAGTGATAGATATCAGTACCATAGATTTGACCTCATGTAGGAGACTCATCATGACTTATTCCCTAGAAGATTGATGACCGTTAACGGCTCGATACGATACACACCGAAACCTAATCGCTTGTTTCTTGGCCTGTGTTTCATCTCAACACAAAGTTTAGTGGAAATTCGTTGGGTCGTTTTTGTGTAATCTTGTCCACAAAGAAACAAATGGAGGTTAAAAAAAAGAAAACAATAATTCAACGCTCTCTATTTTGTCTTTGAGGGTTCTGTTCCCTGTTCTGCCTCTGTCGGTTCCCTCATGTCTGAACCACCTTCCCTTTAAACACGGCTCATCTCATTTGAGTCCAGGGCGGGAAAACAACTAGTGTGAAATTCGACTCCTCAGACGTTCTAGGTAGATTTTTGTACCACAACTATAATTGTGTTGACATTTATTGTATTTAGACACAAATATGTAGACTTGATTGCTAAATTGAAACTGTTACTGTTCTGAATATGTGTAGGTTTGTGTGGCTTTATGAGTTAATTTGTTTTTCTTTTGATTTGTTGTTCTTTTCCTTTTAATGCTACACTAGTTTGACATGTAGCAACTGCACTGTGCAATATAAAACAATACGAGGACTGGGAAAATGATTATTTGGATGTAATAACGTGTCTTACCAGTTTGCAGTCGTTTTTCTCCCCCCCCCCTCTAGTTCTCAGTGAGTTCAATGTGACCAAGCCTTATGTACTTTGTCACAAAAAGCGGGTCCTTCTTGGTGACTCTTATTGGTGAGTGTCAAATTATGAATTGATGGTTGTACTATGTCAAGATTCACTTTGAATTAAAAAAATATCTTTTGCTTCACTCGCTGTTTGTCATCGTTGTTGATTCAGAGTTTGTGGGTTGCAGCGTTTGTCGAAGGGTCCACAGAGAGATGAGCGGTTTTAGTCGTTTGATATTTATGATTTTAAAGTTTTTCTTTAGCCCTCAATGAGTCGGCCACGTCAGCAATAAGTCTGTGGCTATAATAAAGGAACTGTTACCTCCTAAAGTTTCTCTTTTGTAAAATGAATTGTGCAGAATATGAATATTTTGTGGCCAAACGTAAAAACAGCGTAAACACACCTGGATCCATGAGTGAACCAATGTTTCAATATATATATATATATTGAAACGTATATATAAAGAAAATTTGTCCGTAGATGGTTTTGTCCTTATTTTTTATAAAATTTTAAACTGTAATGCTAATATATATTATATACATATTTTTGAGTCCATTCCAAGGTTTTAAAATAAGTTTTCAAAGAATTATATTTTCCTACGATTTATTCTAAATAAAACCATTGCCATGTATCCTGTCTACACCGTCGAACCCTTTATTATTTAGTGGTTGTGTTTGTTTTTACAGTCATTTAAGTTTTTTACGTTCTATTCGCATCCAATTGTACATTTAAAGATGGAAAAATACAAAGACATGAATGCTCAGTACAATTTAATCAACAGTCTCTAAGTTTTTATTTAACATAATGTTTATCACAACTGTTGGTTTTACACATTTCTGTCTTTGTAATTTGAAATTTTTGCAAACAAGCCTTTAATAACTTCTCCCAGAATCCTCCCTGTGTGCGGCTTTACGCTAATTAAATACATTTAGACGACATAACGCTGTGTTTACAGATGATGGTTCCTGCAGGCGGATTTCAGAATTAGGTCTTTTACACTAAATTGGGCACAATGGGAACAGGTCTAATGATGGTTTTTCCCAGTGGTGTCTGTCAGTGCCCTCAGCTGCCACCAGGGGTCGCCTTCCTCCTGCAGATCTGCCATTAACACGTGTTCCAGCAGCAGAATCATTAGTTGTCTGGATTGTTAATGCACATTTTAAATATAAGAAGAAACAAAAACACATTTGTGAGGTTTGTTGTCTCACATCTCTGTTTTTAGAGGTTAGACAGAAAGTGATTAGTCATTTTAAACCAATATTATAACAAATGGCTTCTTCCTGCTACAACTAAAGTTAGACACAAGACAGGAAGTTGCCCAGTTTGGCTTTAAAAACTAAACCTATGGATTTTACTGTACAAAAAAATAACCATTATTCTAATAAAAATAATATAGTAATAATAATAACAACTTTTAATAAAAGTGATCTTTTGAAATGACACATTTCTCATCGTCTGTCATTCCAGTGTTCTCCTGATGTTCAGATGAAATATCAAATACTTCTTATTCACCATTTGCAGAGTTTGATATCACACATGGATCATTAAACTTCCTCAGCAGATCCAGTGTGTTTGGATTTATTCCAAATGAAGTCAGTTTTCTCTGAAGTGCACGAGTCTGACGACAGCTCAGAGACACTGATGGGATCTGATGAGTCTCTGAGTTGAAGGTGTTTCTCACGCTCTGAAGGTTGTAGCTGTCGACATGTTGTTGAAGTTAAAACCTCGACAGAAACCACACAGCTCAACTGTTCACGGCTGTATTTAAAACCATGAGAACAGATTGATATCTGCTGCTGAAGACACTCCTGACGCTGCTCAGCAACACACACACACACAGCGTCACACAACGCAACAACTTTATCCTCATGATAATGATGATAAACCTGATTGTTAAAAAGAGAAAAGCAGAACCATGAGGAATTTCTGTCCCAGTTTCCAGACAAACCTTCATGTACAGAGACCAACGTGGTTTAGTTCATGTGATATCATCGCTTTTTTATTTACATTGGTTTAGTTTTTGGTTCAGTAACAGTCCCACACATTTTCAAAATGAAAATCTTTGTCCTCAAACATCTGGATATTTCTGCCTGGATCACATCTGGACACGACTCCTGATTTGTTTTTCATCCGTTTAAAGTTTGTGAAGTTCAGCTTTTGTTCCTCTGCAGCCGACAAATATCAATGAGAGTAAAATCAGGGTATAAGCAGAATAACTACAATAATTAGGCTAAACTGTGAATTTATAACATTAATGTTCAACTGCAAAGTGTGAACAGTTGATCTCAATCGTACTGAAATACAGTAATAAACAATCATTTTTTATAAGGAAAAAAACAGTTTTTAGTTTAAGATATTTTTTTCACTTTATAACATTATCTGGATTTTATTTTTATCAACTGGAAATCATAGTTTTAACAAAAGAAATTCTTACTTTTGTATAAATTACTAGTAAAGAAGTTCATTCAGTTATTTTCTTTCCTAGAGGATAAAATGGTACATGCTTCACTCTTAGTAAATACATAAATGTATAAAACAATATGTATTTATAATTATATTACGGTTGTGTTATTTTTGTACCTTGTATTTAAACCATTTTTTTGTTGTGCAGCATAAAACACATTAAAACCTGCTTTTAACCTGTTTAAGTAATAATTCATGCAACACAGGGTTAATGTGGAAATAGCGTCAGTGTGAATTATGATTGATGCACAAAGACAAGGAGTCCGTTCACATCAGATGTAAAGGAGATGAGATGCGTTTTATTTTTATGTTTAATGTCTTCAGCAAAAAAAAACTGTTCTTTTTACTAGTTTTCAAAATATATTTAATGTATGCATTGATGTTTTTTTTTGGTCAATGTCCCATCCACTAACATGGAAGAGGCAGGCAGTGTAAATGATGCCTCCACAAGACACCACAGGAGCCGTATGGAGGCATGTTATTGATTTTTAAAGTAGTTTTTATTACGTTTGAAGACGTGATCCCTATTTACATCAATTGCATTGTATTTGCAATGTCAGTGTCGAGTAAATCATGACTGAAGTCCAGTGGTGTATAAAGTACTTGAAAGCCATACTTGAGTAAAAGTACAGATATCTTACCTGAAAGTGACTTCAGTAAAAGTAGAAGTCACCCGTCAGAAAATGACTTGAGTAAAAGTCTTAAAGTAGCTCATATTAAAAGTACTTAAGTATCAAAAGTATCTGGTGTTGAAATGTACTTAAGTATCAAAAGTACAAGTACCAAAATTAAAAATGCAAAGTGCTTTTTATAGTAGGCCTATACAGACACAAAACAATCCAAAATGTTTCTTCTCAAGATTTATCTCAACTGACTGAAAATTTTTAACAACAATATGAATATAATGTATATAATGTAATTTTTTTTAACCCTAGATGAGAGAGAGAGAGAGAGAGAGAGAGAGAGAGAGAGAGAGAGAGAGAGAGAGAGAGAGAGAGAGAGAGCGAGAGAGAGAACCAACCTCCGCTGCTCAAGTAACGAGCCAGTTTGAGAATGTAAGAAGTAGAAAGTACACATATTTTTGTTCAAATGTAACGAGTAAAAGTAAAAAGTCGTCAGGAAAAGAAATACTCAAGTAAAGTACAGATATGTGAAAAATCTACTTAAGTACAGAAACAAAGTATTTCTACCTCGTTACTTCCCACCACTGGTGAACTCTCCCTTTAGCAGCAGAAACCTCATGCTCTTATTGTGAAGGCGCCTCCGCGGTGCCCCTGCTGGATGCTGCGGGTTGACGCAGGGATGGAGAGCGCGCTGCGGAGCCAGTAGAACAACTCACATCACGGAGAAGCATCAGGAGAGAACCAGGAGAACCAGGAGAACCTCACTAGGCCCATGGAGAGGAGCCCGCTGGGCCGCACCGGGGGCGCGTTGGTCGGATGCATCTCGCCTCAGCTGCCCCTCGAGGTGTTTTCCATTCTGGATTAATTGGTTGACCGATGGCTCCCAAACATGCGCTCCTCTGCCCCGGGGTCGCAGGGCTAACTGGGGAAGGAGACCCCCGCTCCTCTTCCTCCTCCTCCTCCTCCTCCTCCTCCTCCTCCTCCTCCTCCTCCTCCTCCTCCTCCTCATGGATCCTGGACGCCGGGATGCTGGCTGTCCGCACGCCGAGCACCGCGCACCGGACCCCGGCTGCGGGTGGGATGACGGCCCGGTGCTTCGTGGTGCTGATGCTGATGCTGATGCACATCTGCTCGGCCGCTGACGGTAAGATGCTGCTGCGGGTCTCCAGTCTGTGATGGTGCCCTTCATCCTGTGTGTCTGCTCAGATCACAAGCAGCAGCAGCTGGAGGAGCTGTGTCCTTAATGCAGATGTTCGCTAGTGTGGTGCAGATGTGCATCCATCACACTTTCAGATGTTTGGTCATTTCGATGCGTGTCTGGAGCTGCTGCGCTGATCTGAGGGCTTTGTTTTTATTCTGATATCCTGTTAAAGTTTAATTAATTTGTCTGAATACATTTTAAATATTTTTATGTTCTGTGTGAAACCATCGGTGTTGGCGTGCAGGCCCCAGCACCGCACCGCACCGCAACCCCCAACCCCCCCAGTCAGCTCCTCTGCATTAAAGAGGAAACTTTTCATTTATTCAGAGCCGAGGCTCGAAGTCATCAGACTCCAACTCGATCTATAGCATCACATCAGATAAATAATGAACCATCTCCAGGTCCTCATGAGACAAATTGAGAAAACACACAAACAGCAGCAAAGGGTTGAGTCTCTTTGTCTCGAGTTTCTTTAACAGAAGAAAGAATCATAATTTAGATTCAGTTCATGATGTTCAGACCATTTACAGCTGATTTGACTTATTGAAGAGACAGGTTTAAATAAGGGAACATATTGCAGGTTAATGTGTAGTTATTGTATTTAATGTGTTTTTGAGCCCTGAAGGTTCGAGTAAACCTCGACTGATTCTGTTTGTCAGTTAAATTTCATTCATAATTGATCCCACCTTGGAGGAGACCTTGGCTTCACATGGACACGTTTCCATTGATCATATTTTTTGTATGATTTCTTGAGAACAAGTTATGATCAAGTATAAATCCATGTGAAAACATTTGCACTCAACATGTTAAAAGTGGCCAAAAATCACTAAATGACAAGGAATCATTCTTCATACTTTAATAATTAGACCTGATCAAATCTACTGAGTTTTTGTAGATATTAAACATTTTATGTGACAGAATAACAAACTAAAAAGATGCATATTTATTTTCTCAATTCATATTATATATATATTTGGTTGTATTTTCAGTTTTCCTATGATTTCTAGTTTTCAAGTTTATGGTTAAACTGTGAAATATCAGGTCTCAAATATATTTCTTTGTCACAAGGGTTTGAAAACAACAGCTTTGAAATCATTGCTCAATATTTAAAAATACTAGGGCTGTCAATAGATTAAAAAAAATTAACTAATTAATCTCACATTTTGAAATTCATTAATCGCGATTAATCGCGATTAAAAGTTTGTTTTTCTTCTTAAAACTAAATCTTATAAATTAACGAGTAATCACTTCAGACAGCCTGTATTTTACACAATGTTGTGTTTTCAAAGAGGCTCAGGCCTATAACACCTACCTATAAAGTGGCAGCCAGGTCGTTAAATATCATGTATGATAAATTGTGTACAAATTTTTTTTTTAAAACCAGCTGAAAATATCCCCAATGTCCTTGGAAACAATAACACTGATTCTTTCTTCATTGAAACATCCAGATTAGTAAAAGTTAAAAAAAGAGGTGTATTTGAGACACCATTGGTACTGTCATCTTTAACATTGAACAACACACACAACAGCATAACGAGTGGCCTTGGTAAACTGAACTGACATTCAAATCTGTCATGTTAAAGTGCACAAACTAAAAGTGCAAACAAACATGAAAATGAAAACAGGATCTCTGCTACTTCAAAGGTCCCATCGTATGCCCATTTCACCACAGTTGATATGGTTCCTTGGGGTCTTAATGAAATGTCTGAGACATATTTTGGTCAAAATACCGGAAGGATCATTTAAAACAGCACCTTTTTACCCTGTCTAAAACAGCCCTCCTCAGATTGACCTGTTTTGAGTCCTGGAGACGAAGATACAATATTGCAACCATATCGTTTGAACCAGAGTCAGGTGGACCGAAGCCCGGCTGCTAGAGTCCCAGCGCAGGCCCGCAGTGGGACCTGGAGCAGTTAGCTCCAGCTCTCACTGCGCAAAGCCCACTGCCCACTGCCCATAGCTCAGGTTAGCAGCCCGGTTAGCGCCGCGCTAGCGCCGCTTTGACCTTGTCTCTTACCTGGTTCCTGAAGCATTCGTCCTTTTCGGGCTTTTTTACAGAGAAACGTTCCATTTGTACGATTGTTTTATAACAACAATGGATGTTTTGGGAGTTGGTTGTTTCGCTGGAGTGTGTGTGTGTGTGTGTGTGTGTGTGTGTGTGTGTGTGTGTGTGTGTGTGTGTGTGTCTGTGTGTGTGTGTGACAAATATAGAATGTGGTCAAGAAGTCACATTGATAGGAAGTGATCCTGTGTGTGTCTCTGTGTGTGTGTGTGTGTGTAGGTGTTTTCTTTAAGAGATCTTCATCCCCAGTCAATAGCTGACATCTATTGGTCCACGTTGCCATGGGAACTGGTCTGCATCCAGTGCTGTTTCTCTCCCTGTGCGTCTGCTTCAGTCCGTCAGGGATTGAAATAACCTCTGAGTCACAGTCGGGTTCGAGTCTGTTGCCTGATGATGACACATTAAACGCTGCGGAAACCTGCGGGAAGTCCAACCTCCTGCTTCTCTGCTCTTCAGCGTCCAGTGTTCTGCTCATGTGTGACTCACCCGCCCGCACTCTGTTGTTGGAATTAATCATCATTTGTGTACGTGACCCTTCCCCCCCCCCCCCTGTAGCAGACACAGTTTTACAAACAGGTCAGGGAGGCCGGAGCACGGCGGCTCGGCGTCCTGTTGTAATTTGGATTCAGCTGCAGCGTCCGGAGCTCCGGGGAGAAGAGGAAGATTAAATTGGACCGAAGCCACGAGTTTAATTTGTTCCTAATTAACTTAAGGAAATGGAGAGATGGTAGATTGTCTTTTGTTTGTATATCTCTTAATAGAATAGGAAAAACAACAAATACTTCTAACTTTAAAACAAACACACTCCAAACTTCCTCAGACAGTGGGAGGAGATTTAATAAAACGTATTGCTGTCTTGTTTTGACGTTTCTAAATGAGTCTGCCTGCTCTGATAATTAACGTAAAGGTGAATGTTTTCAAAAATCAGAAATGATGCAGGACGTGGTGATTCCCGTGACATTTAGAAGAAGGATCGGTCTCGTTCCGGGCTGAGCACGAGAAGACGTGTTTACTCGTCGGCTTTAAACGCAGCCGACCCCCTGTGGTGCAACGAGCTGGGCGGGGCTGGGAGCAGATTGAACGTCCAGCCACAGCATCGTTGATAAATCATCTGCTGCCGTCATGTGCAGCGATCGATCCTGCTGATTGGTTGCGGTAACGCCCGGCTCCTCCCCCTGTGGCTTCCTGTGGCGGTTCTCGCTCCACATTGTGGTGAATTCCACCGAGGTCCCCGGCGCACTGAGGCCCGGCGCTCATGGTTAATACATGCAGAGCGTCGGATGTGATGCCTCTGGAAGCTGTGGTGATGGCTGACACATGAGAGAACTTGCTCCCCAACGAACCGGCTTCACTCGATGTCACGTCTCGAGGATTCGCTCGGTCGCTCAGCTCGTTGGTTCGGGAAACTTGGACAAATCGAGCGAATGGCTGCCGCCGTGTTCAGACTCAGCAAATCACATTTCCCGAGATCCGAGCCGAAAGGTTCCAGAAGCCACAGTTCACTTCTGCTCGATTTATCTCATGTCACACTGTGTCTATTAAAAAACGCTTGACGCCCAAACTCTGGAAGATGAGTCACAGAGCGAAGTGACGCTCGTCAGCCTGAGATCCGTAAAGAATCAAATTATCACCAATCATTCAAGTTTGTTCTCAGGAATAACCAGCATGTGTTCCGTCCTTGTTTTGTCTCTTCCAGGACAAACTCGACGATTGCCAGTTGTGACTATATTTAGTTGGAACATGCTGTATAGCTCCGAGCATCAGGGTTGTTGCCATGGTTACCTGCGGCATGGCTCAGGCTGAGCGCTGATTGAAAATAAAGGAGACATATGAGGCTGTTTCACGGTTTTCTTTCCTCTAGTGTGATTCATAAAGGGTTTGTCTTTGAATTTAAAAGTTCTGCAAAGTTTAAAAAAAAGCCCAAATAAAGACACCAACACTTCTGGGTTATCGTGATGTCATGTGAGGGGTCGGGTTCTGAAACACGACCGGTTCCTTCCGGACTGAATCACAACACAGATTGTGGAGCCTGAGCTCTTCACTGAAATCGTTTCCCGGCTTATAGGCAACATTAGCATCAGGGCACAACTCCAGTTAACATTACACAAACTCTGGAGGCAACACACTCTCTACACGGCTCTGGTGTGGCTGCATTTCAACCTGAGAGGAAGCCGTCGCTCTGTGTCCTCGTCTACATGCCACGACTCTACGCTGTGAAACAGGGAATCTTCCAGTCCTGCAATGACAATTAAAAACTCTAATACAAATGAATGAATTAGGTCAACAGATATGCTTTTACTGTGAAACAGCTACAGGAAGTGATACAAATATTTAATTTCCACTGAAACTGTGTTGAAAGATCATTAGGAAAATAGGGAATTTGTGATTCTGCATATTAAAGTTAAGCCTACTTTAAACTGTTAAACTATTTCGACTTCCAATTTCCCTCAGCAATAAAATAAGCTTCTCATTTCTATTTTCTTATCATCCAACTGTGGTTTTCTTATTTTTTTTAACGTTCTAGGCACCGAAGCTGAATTAAATGTCTGATAAAACCCAAACGATACCCGACTCTGGTCATGTGACATCACAATGCCCCCCAGTGGTTAATAAGTTCCTCGTAAAGTATGATTTCAACCAACGCCTATCTATCCATCCACATTATTTCATGTTCCAAATCACAGATCAGAAGCTTTAAACCCAGCGAGCGTCAGCGCTGCTTCTCTGTTGTAGAAAGTTAGAGCGTTAGCAGCTGCTTGTTCTCGGACCTCAGCTGTTTGCTTCGTCAGCTGCTCTGTTGTTTTGTCCTGTGCCCGAAGAGCTCAGGTGATCAGAGGGTCGAGCTACGTCCGACTCCGTCCGAGGACAAAGGTGTAGCGCGTGGTCCCAGGGGGGGGGGGGGGGGGGTTCGAGGACTTGCATCATCGCCGCACATGCTCGCTGAATTAAAGCGGCAGCGGCACGTTTTTAAAGGCTCTGCGTCTCTGTGCTGCTTTAATTATGCAGCAGGAAACTGAATCTGGTGGAAGTTTGGTTTTAAGATTCAAATCTGACAATAGAAAGTGTTTAAGTTACATAATGGACGCGTGTGATGATGTAATGAGCTGTGGCAAAGACATTTGTCACAATAAAAGCCTCATTGCCTTCTTACAACACCCCCGGCTCTGTAATGGAGCTGTCGGTCCTCTCGGTGTTTGTGGTTCACGGCAGAGACGCGTCTCACCGCGGCCGACTGTGGGACGACGCCGGCTGCCACGGTAACGACTCCGCTGGCACGCTCACTGTTGTCGGGCAGAAACACAGAGGAGCAGCTTGTTGTATGAGTAAGATAAACCAGAGTGATATGATCGAGCCAACTCCCAGTCCTGCTGTGAACACACACACAGTAACAGACACACACACACACACACACACACACACACACACACACACACACACACACACACACACACACACACACACACACACACACACACACACACACACACACACACACACACACACACACACACACACACACACACACACACACACACACACACACACACACGTGTCTCCAGGACTTCAGAGGACATAACATTGACTTGCATTGATTTCTAGGAGACCCACCCGAACCTTATTGTAGTTAATACATGTCTAACTCTAACCTTGACCTTAACCTAACCTTAACTTAAACCTGACCCTAACCGGGTATTCACCCTAACATTTTCTTTTATTATAAAGGTTACTTGGTTTTTGTCCCCATAAGGAAGACAAGTCCCCAAAATGTGTATACAGGTTTAGGTCCCCACAACACCAGTAATACATGGATCACACACACGCACACACACACACACTCACACACACTCACACACACACTCACACACACACACACACACACACACACACACACACACACACAAACACACACACACACACACCTTCCAGAAATAGATGACTATCTCTAGAGTGCAGCAGAATAATGTGAGTGTAGCATTAAATGTGTGTGTGTGTGTGTGTGTGTGCGTGTGTTTGTGTGTGTGTGTGTTTGTGGGTGTCTCTACATTCGAGTGAGGCAGATTGAGACTTGAACTCAACTCCTCTACAGAACTGTATCTCCTCAGCTTCAGCAGCTTCCTTGGTACAAACCTCACGCTGCAGCAGCTCCTCTGGATAAATGGATCTTATGATCTTAATTAAAAACACTTTGTATTTCTCTGACGTGCTCGCGGCTCAGAGAGGTTGCGTGTTTTTCGGAAGGTTAATTATTTTCTGACGGTCCCGTTAGAGAAGTGCTTTGATGTGCGGAACATCTTTAACATGAGAACACGTCTCGTGTGCAAAGCTCAGTCATGTGTGTACGTGGTTCACCGTCTGTCTCATGCAATGTGCTTGGTGTAGTGTGTAGTGTGTAGTGTGTAGTGTGTAGTGTGTAGTGTGTAGTGTGTAGTGTGTAGTGTGTAGTGTGTTCATCTTAATGTGTCCACAGGGAATTCACAGTACGGACCTTTACATGCAGAACGGCACTGAGCAGCAGGCGTTCAGCTTGTATGTGCAGCATGTGTGTGTGTGTGTGTTTGTGTGTGTGTTCAGCGTGTTCACCTCCAGATGTGTAATGTGAGAAAGCTGCAGCATTTTAATTACTGTGTCCACCGATGAACCTTTTCCTCCATTAACGAGGGAAAAGAGTGGAATGTATATTTTTTTGACGGGTGAATCAACCTAATTACACGATCTGAAAATAATCATTTAACACGTACTTCAATAGCGTCACAATAATTATAATAAACTTTATGATACAGCACTTTTGAAAACACATTGAAGCAGTTCTGGGCTGAAGCAAAGAACATCAGGGAATAAAATTACATTAACGTACATTATTAAAACAATCACAATAATACATGTTATTTATTGATGTTTTTCAAGGTCACCTTACAAGGAAAAGATTTAAACAGAAGCTAAAATAGCAATGCAGATAAATTAAAGTGCCTGTAGTCGATGCGTTTCGGTCGATGTGCTCCGCCTCTTTTGTTCTCCACACGTTTACCTGCAGGCAACCACAGCCTGATGAAACTTGAAACCAGCTGCTTGTCTCTCATTCACAGATTCTGCTCATTCAAGTGTATAAACTGAATAAAGAGAATAAATGAAGTGGAGAACAAACCCTTTTCATCAACCTGATCAAACGCTGACATGTTTCAAATGTTAAGAAATAATTGGATAATGAGCAGAGCGTCAATAAATTGTTCTTGTTCGCTTGATTCATTCTGCAGAATCTCAGAAACATGAACGAATCCTCGGACAGCAGCAGCGATGATGTAAAAGTAGCTGATGAACCAAAGGTGAAACGTCAGTCACATTAAATCACAGCTGAAATCGCACTAATGGAAAAAATACACATCCTGATGCTGTTAATGGTTTTTCAAGGTCACAAAATCTATTTCATAACAGCGAGTTGAGAGGAATGTTCGATGCTTGCCGGGTTCTGAGCTTTTAGTTCCGTGTCGCTGCTCGATCCAGTGGATGTGAAAAGGTTCAGCAGGCGATAGATCCTCCGTCCTCGTGATGGAGAAGCTGGCTGTGCCTGGTGATGACAACTGTGTGTGTGTGTGTGTGTGTGTGTGTGTGTGTGTGTGGGGGGGGGGGGGTTGAAACTTGGAAGTGGAGATTTCCCTCTGGAGCCGTCGGGTGGGACGTGGACCGACGACGCTGGAAACCTCAGTAGCCTGAGCAACAAGTTTCACAGGGTGAGGAAACTGGAGAAAAGCTAAAGAACACGTTCATTCCTCAGTTCAAAATATTACACAGACGATACCTTTTTAAAAACTGAAACTGTATTTGCAGCAGAGAGAGGCTGTAGAGATCACGTGTTTAGTTCTCAGCATCAACACCAGTCGGACCTGCATCGCTTTGTTAATCCTGAGATGTTTGATTCCTTTTGGTTTTTAATTTTTGCGACTGTCACGTATTAGAAACCGAAAGTCTCCTGCTGTAGTTCTCACGTACAGTCGCTCTGGAGAATGTGTGAAAGCAGCTTATGATACGTTTTGTGACGATTTCAGTGTTAAGATGGATTTTTGTGGGAAATCCAGGAGCCTAAATAACGTTATTGAAAGATGTGATGAAGCAATTCTCACTAAGAGGAAAGGCAGATATTCAATAGGTCGACGGGTTATACACATTTTTAACAAGGTAAATACATGAATAGTAATGTACAACACATTTTTCCCTGTAAATAATTGTACAGAACATATATACACATTATATAACTGTTTTGAAAAACCCTCAACAAACAGAAACAGTTGACAGAAGTTGATCTATTCAGAGAATTTAAAAACCACAGATTTCAGACGGGAACAGAAGATGAGGCTGAAGAACGACTCGTCTTCTTCTTCTCTTCAGTGTGTGGATGTTTGCTTTTCACTCAGCGACGTCTTTGTTGAATCCGTCTGTAAAAACAGAAATCTGAAAGAAGAGAAGAAGACGCCTCGAGTGATTCATCTCATTCTGTCGCCTTCAGCCTCAGGCAGATTTATTTTCTCTTCTGTCACTTAAGTGAAGTGAGATAAAAAAAAACGAGGTGCATTGTTTTTGTGTGAACTCTCTGCTCCTCTTCTTCTTCCTCTTTTTTCCTCTCTTCTTCTTCTTCTTCTTCTTCTTCTTCTTCTTCTTCTTCTTCTTCTTCTTCTTCTTCTTCTTCTTCTTCTTCTTCTTCTTCTTCTTCTTCTTCTTCTTCTTCTTCTTCTTCTTCTTCTTCGGAGGCTTTCAGACAATCCCAGTGATCGGGGGAGTGGGCCTCAGAGTCAAAGCTGGGGTCATGGCCTCTCACCAACATTCATATCCGCTGAATTAGATGTTCAAATACAGAACAATCATTTTAATTTGTGATTTCTCCAGAAGAAAAACACATTTCTCACCCTCTGCTGTTTGTTAGCTCTGCTAAGGAAGCTTTGTTTTCACCCCCGTCCATTTATCTGTTGATGGAAGGATAATATCAATCATAATAAACTTTATTAGTAGAGCACAATTCACGAACAATATCGAGATAAAAGCAAACTAGGGCTACGTTGTAGCACTAACGGGCCCGAGCACAGGTGATTTCAAGTCTGTTGCAGTCGGTGAAGAGAGAGCGATCGATGACCAAGCACACGTCTCCGCGTTGCATGCGTTTTGCGCACTGTGGCAAGGATAAACGCTTCACTTCCTGTAGCCAGCAGGTGGCGCTGTGATTTTCAGTCATGACTTCTTTGTAGATGTCATAAGGTCGCGAGTCTTGTCTGACATGTCTAGCTTAGACTCGGTTGTACCAAATATGTCTGAGATACAGAAGCTTGTGTTTTGATGTTGTGTAATCAAACTTTGATGCCACTCCACGGTCACACCGTGTGATGAAATCAAATATACCGAGCTAGTTCATATCTCCATCTTGTTGAGATGAAAATCACCTTAATATGAAGTTGATCTGATGAAAGCCGTACATCAAAGTTAAAATGTGGAAAATGTGGAAAATGGCCACTAAAGTCAAAATGGCTGGCTCTCTGTTTGGTCTAGCATATCTAGAATCTCTGTCATGAAAAGACACATGTCACTATAGATTTTTGTAGATGTCGGGTTGAACCTCGAACACCGAAGTTACAGTAATTTCGCCCTGAAAAAGCCCCGAAATGGAAATGCAAATCCTTCGAAATACAATAGTGCCTCCCAACGCTCGGTGCTCGGGTTCTTTCAAACACATTCATGTCAGTGTAATTTTAAAGATTTATGTCTTTACAAAGTGAAAACTAAATATGTGTGATAAAGGAAGGTCGTTGTTTGATTGACAGCTGATCTCTGTGTGGAGCAGAAACGTCACCACAACGAACTTTGATCGACAAACATGGAGACAAAAGCAGTTAAAGATTTACACACAGAATCTAAATCACTGCTTTTAATGACTCGAGTCTATTTGAGTTTACAGAGCTCAGCTGTGGATCCAGAACCATAACACCCCACTCCAGCATAGAGAGGCTGAGTGAATGTGGTCTGGACTCTGTGGAGGAGAGTCATGTTGTCAGAGACGCTGTAGAAGGACAGAACACCTGCACTGTGATCCAGGTACACTCCTACTCTGGAGGACACAGGACCTGACACTTGAGTCTTGATGCTGTTGTAACAAAAGTTTCTATTACTGTTTCTATTACAATATAATGACCAAGATTTATCATTGAATCCAAATACACATTCATGTGAGCGTCCTTCTCTTCTGATATTCTTGTATGTGACTGCTACACGAACTGCTCCGCCCAACTCCACCTCCACCTCCCAGTAACAACGTCCATTCAGACTATCTCTACTCAGGACCTGACGCCAATAAGTGAATCTGTCTGGGTGATCAGAATAAGACTGTTCTTGTCTCATATGTGCTACTTTTCCCTCAGATAATAACAGATATGTGTTTACTGTGTTTGGATCCAGTGTGATTTCCTGTGAATATCTTAAGAAGTCAGCTCTGGTCTCTGGCTCTGGTTGTGGCAGTAAAACATCCACTTGAGACACAATCTGTAAAATCTCTGTCTCTGTCTCACTCAGAATGTCCTGTAGTCGACCTCTGACCTGAGACACAGCTGCTGTCACGTCCTCAAAGTCCCTCATAGGACGGAACCTGATGCTGGATGAGTGTGTAGATTCACTGAGTGGTGACAGTGAGGGGTAGTTGTGTAGAAACTGGTTGTGATCCTCTGTGTCTGAGAGCTGCTTCAGTTCATGGTCTTTCCTCTTCAGCTCAGTGATCTCCTGCTCCAATCTCTCCTGAAGCTCTTTGACTCGACTGACTTCAGTTTCCTGCTGGGATCTGATCTGCTGCTCCACATCAGAGCTTCTTTTCTCCAGCAGAGGGATCAGCTCAGTGAAGATCTCCTCACTGTCCTCCACTGCTTTATTAGCAGAGCCACTGACGGCCTCCTCCTCCTGTTGAAGCAGCTTCACGTCTTTCTCTGTGTCCTGGACTCTCTGCTGGATTGTTTGTCTCCTCAGCCCGAGCTCTTTCTGCCTCTCAGTCATTTCTGCTGCAGCTGACACTGTGTCGTGGTCTTTATGTTCCTCCACAGAGCAGAGATAACAGATACACTGCTGATCAGTGCGGCAGAACATCTTCATCACCTCGTTGTGACGAGAGCAGATGTTCTCCTGGAGCTTCTCCGAGGGCTTCACCAGCTTGTGCTTCTTCAATGGAGCTGACTGAAGATGAGGCCGGAGGTTTTTTTCACAATCAGAGGCGAAACAAACCAAACAGGACTTGAGAGCTTTCGGTTTTCTCCCAGTGCAGACATCATAGACCTTCAGCTCCTCCACTAAATCAGCTAACATGGTGTTTTTCTCCAGGACAGGCCTCGGTGTGAAGGTCTGTCTACACTGAGGACAGCTGTAGCTTCCTCTCTCCTCCTCTTTGTCCCAGTGGGTGTTAATACAGCTCTTACAGTAGCTGTGTCCACAGACAGTAGTCACCGGATCCTTCAGTAGATCCAGACAGATCGAACAGCAGAACCTTTCTCTGTCCAGGTGATTTTCTTGCTGCTCGATTTCAGCTGCTTCCAGAGACTGTAGAACAGATTCACTTCCTCTGAACATAAACAGATCTCTGCTCCTCCCCCTCTCGTTCACTTCCTTTTTTCCCCACGTTTTAACACACTATTGAAAAGAGCAACAGTATGGTCGTACCTCTCCTCAGCAGTGTTGTCAAACTGTTTAAAGGTAGCTACACTGTTTAAAGGTAGCTACACTGTTTAAAGGTAGCTGCCACTTACTGACAGTGATGTCTTTTAACTGCCTTTAAACTAATTGTTTAAAGGCAGTTCATCAAAGTATAATACATGTCACTTCCTGTAGCCAGCAGGTGGTGCTTTGATTTTAAGTCATGTTTTCTGTGTCTTCAGGCCGGGACTCTTGTCCTACATGCCTAGTTTGGACTCAATTGGACAAAATATGTCCGAGATACAGAACCTAATGTTTTGATGGCGTGTAATCAAACTTTGGTGGCACGCCACGATCACATGGTGTGATAGGGGAGTGTCAAACCTGGAAGTGTAGATTTCCCTCTGGAGCCGTCGGGCGGGACGTTGACCGACGACACTGGAAGACTACAGTAGCCTTTGACTACATCAAATATTTCCAGATTCAAGTAATGTGAAAGAACTATCGTATGAGGAAAAGAGTGACAGCGTGAGAAAAGTAGAAAAGAGCACCTTCATTCCTCAGTTCAAAATATTACACAGACGATACCTTTTTAAAAACTGAATCTGGGTTTGCAGCAGAGAGAAGATGCAGAGATCACCTGTTTAGTTCTCAGCATCAACACCAGTCGGACCTGCATCGCTTTGTTAATCCTGAGATGTTTGATTCCTTTTGGTTTTTCATTTTTGTGACTGTCACGTAAATTGAGAATCTCCTGCTTTATTCTCAGAGTCTCGCACTCGGACATTTGCGTTCTCACGTTCAGTTGCTCTGGAGAATGTGTGAAAGCAGCTTATGATACGTTTTATGACGATTTCAGTGTTAAGATGGATTTTTGTGGGAAATCCAGGAGCCTAAATAATGTTATTGAAAGATGTGATGAAGCAATTCTCACTAAGAGGAAAGGCAGATATTCAATAGGTCGACGGGTTATATACATTTTTAACAAGGTAAATACATGAATAGTAATGTACAACACATTTTTACCTGTAAATAATTGTACAGAACATATATACACGTTAAATAACTGTTTTGAAAAACCCTCAACAAACAGAAACAGTTGACAGAAGTTGATCTATTCAGAGAATTTAAAAACCACAGATTTCAGACGGGAACAGAAGATGAGGCTGAAGAACGACTCGTCTTCTTCTTCTCTTCAGTGTGTGGATGTTTGCTTTTCACTCAGCGACGTCTTTGTTGAATCCGTCTGTAAAAACAGAAATCTGAAAGAAGAGAAGAAGACGCCTCGAGTGATTCATCTCGTTCTGTCGCTTTCAGCCTCAGGCAGATTTATTTTCTCTTCTGTCACTTAAGTGAAGTGAGATAAAAAAAAACGAGGTGCATTGTTTTTGTGTGAACTCTCTGCTCTTCTTCTTCTTCTTCTTCTTCTTCTTCTTCTTCTTCTTCTTCTTCTTCTTCTTCTTCTTCTTCTTCTTCTTCTTCTTCTTCTTCTTCTTCTTCTTCTTCTTCTTCTTCTTCTTCTTCTTCTTCTTCTTCTTCTTCTTCTTCTTCTTCTTCTTCTTCTTCTTCTTCTTCTTCTTCTTCTTCTTCTTCTTCTTCTTCTTCTTCTTCTTCTTCTTCTTCTTCGGAGGCTTTCAGACAATCACAGCGATCGGGGGAGTGGGCCTCAGAGAATACCCCCCCACTGCACCAGAGCTCGTTCGCTCTGCCATCAAGACGCGTCTGAATCATCCACTTGGTCCCAGGTTGTTCCACCGATCAGAGGAAACGCTTCAAGATACAAGAACCTCCTGGACACGGAAAACAAACGCCCAACTGAACTGGATATTTAGCGGCTGATATATTTATATATTTAAAGAATAGTTTGCTGATCATTCCTAAGACGTTGTTATCAAACAGTTATGTTACTGAGGCTTCATATTTTAAAGTTTAACCACAAAACTAGTCTTAAATAACTATAAATCACAGACTGTATATAAAGATGGACGACATGACACTTCTTTTGAAGTGAAGACAGAAAGCATCTCGATCGCCCCCTGGTGGCTGGCTGAGGTATAAGTCATAAACCTCCTGCCTCCTCCATGTTAGCAGAGATATGGGTCACTTAAAGATGGTTTCTGTCATTTTAGGTCGTTGTTATCACACTGTTTTTTTTTTCAATTGTAAATTTTTCTGATAAGTTTGGTTTTATTTTGTTATTTGACGCGATTTCAAAATCGACTGACTCCCGATTGGTCGAGCACAGATATCGGGCATGTTTTGTCTTAATTGAGAAAATAAACATAAATGTGTTTATGTAGAATGAAAACATACAGTAAACGCAATAAAACATAAACGCTGACTCGGTGAACAGCTCATTTCAGCCAGTTTCTATCGGGCACCAGATGAATTGTTCGGACTCCACAGAAAACAAAACCCTGTCGTGTGGCGACTGCGTTTGAAGAATCAATTTGTTCAGATGAAACTTGTGGAGTAGGAAGTTATTTGGTTGTGTTTATTATCTGGACGAGATCCTGGTTCCCCGCAGGAGGTTGTTCCAGCCTTCAAACGGGCCAACGGGCAGACAGCGGGGGGGAGTTAACGCCGCTGTAGCATCCGAGAGAAGAAATGCAGGGGAAGAGGAAAAGAAGAAGCGAGAGACAGATTGAAAATGTAATCAGCCTCCTCTTCCTCAGTGTTCGACTGGGAGAGAGAGAGAGAGAGAGAGAGAGAGAGAGAGAGAGAGAGAGAGAGAGAGAGAGAGAGAGAGAGAGAGAGAGAGAGAGAGAGAGAGAGAGAGAGAGAGAGAGAGAGAGAGAGAGAGAGAGAGAGAGAGAGAGAGAGAGAGAGAGAGAGAGAGAAGGATTTATATCGGCTCGGCCTCCTCTCCTTCAACTTAGCATGTATCACTGCAGCTGCTCACCTCTCTCCTGTGTCCCATCACTCACGCCACTCTGTGTGTGTGTCTGTGTGTGTGTGTGCGTGCGTGCGCCTGTCTGTCCAAGTGTCTTTCTATTTGTCTGATTTGTCGTGTGGCCTTGAAGTCACAGTTGTGTAACAGCCACATTTATTTCCCTCCCTTGTGAGGATGCTGTTGCTGTAGTAGTCGTCAGTAATTGCTGTTGTGAGAACAAAAGATCACTTCAGTTTCATTGTTGTCGTTTTGCATGTAGAAATAAATTAAGATAAACATCAGTGATGATACAAGAACAAACTGCACCAGCTGCTTAGGATGTGATGGTGCAAGACACGACCTCAAAACGCCACAACACAAATGTAAAAGACACAACACGACTGCAAAAGCAACAACTCGACTGCAAAAGCCGCGATGTGAATTCAAAAGCCACACAACAGAAACAAAATCCCAAGGGAAGCAACGTTACAACCAGTACAAACCAGTCTCCGCTGAGAATTTGATGCTTGTCTATTTGAGTGTAATATTAAAGGTCCAAGCGATTGTGTTTCTGTTGTGCTTTGGTTGTGCATTGGTGATTGTGGCTTTTGCAGATACATGAGATATGAGACTGAGCACATCCTGCTCGGCACCAAGCTGCAGATAGAGTGAGCAACAAGCATCTGAAGAAGATGTCATTTAAAGACCCAGATACTTTGCTCGTACGTTAAATGTCAGTACTTGTTTCCACCAACCCCCGAAACATCAGTAATGCAGCTTTTAAAGCTTTAAAGCTTTTAAAACAGCTGCATTCACACACTCCTCAGATCTGTCCCCTCTACATAGTAAACATACAACTTCCTGTTGTACACATCCAGGGTGAATATAACTCTGGGTCCTGGTTTAAATCTGCCAAAATGATCATTTTGTTATTAAAACAGAAATGAACAAAACCCAAAGATGTGACAAACCAGAATCAGCCTTTAAATCAGTGAACTTGTTTACAGAAACATCGTTATTAATATTATTTAAATCATCTTAATGTGTTGATAGAACAGATGCAGTGCTGCTCTCCTCATGTCACCTCCCTGTTTCACCAGAGAAGCTCATGTTTATTTCTCCTCTGTTTCCATAGCGATGTTTGAAATGTTCTCTTCGCGCATTTGTGATGGAAATTATGAAATTGCAAATAAACGGCTTATCCCGGGTTTGACCTCAGCCAGGATTTGGGGTTATTATCCTGCGAACTCAGTGCGTGTAAATAGCAACTAAACCAAAGTGCCCACAGAAGCCGGGTGATTCAGGCCGAGGGACGTTTGGAGGATGGACACGGGACCAAAGTCCTAAATCACACTAAGTTGTTTCTAAAACGTATAATACATTAATCTGCTTGTGATTCATGGATCTGGACTAGTAGTTGAAATCTGAGTCCGAGGATCAGCTGCATTTAAAGGAGACATATGATGTTTCTGTCGTCTACTGTGTTATATACAGTGGATTTTTACTGAGGAGGTTGTGTTAACTTCTGCGTATTCAGCAATTTGACGTGGAAATATCGGGCGTTCGCCTTTGTTGAGGAATTCTTTAACGTTAACGCAACTACGGCAACTGAGAAAACCATTCCTGGCGTTCTTGTGAAATAATTCTGGGATTTAGATCACATGAGATTAAATACTTATTATATTTAATGACTTCATGATAAAATACTGCAGCGATCGATGAGCCTGTCTCTGATTGGACAGTAAGAGCACAAAGGCTCATGGGACTTTTAAGCCTCCTCATTAAATGTCGCTGTTTTAGATGTGTGATAGTAATAGTGTGTTAAAGTTCTGATTTGGTTCAAGTGGTTTATATGTTTGTGTTCAGGATAGTTTTATAAGTCTTTTTCAACTCCCTTTGGCTTCTGTGTGAAATGTATGTGTTGCAGGTATCGAACCAGACTCTTTGTCTCAGTCTTCTAAATCTAAAGGTCTACAAACCAATCCTTAGTTGATGTGAACATCTGTCTGCAGCTGCCCAACTTGCGGTGAAAGGTTT
This sequence comes from Limanda limanda, assembly GCF_963576545.1. Classification (NCBI taxonomy): domain Eukaryota; kingdom Metazoa; phylum Chordata; class Actinopteri; order Pleuronectiformes; family Pleuronectidae; genus Limanda; species Limanda limanda. The sequence continues at coordinate 3,386,788 of NC_083643.1, read as the reverse complement.
TATAACGTCTCTGCTTTAAGAGACTTGATTTCTCGGCTCCTCGTAAACGGATCTGTTGGTTTTGAAAAGGAAGGTAATGGTTCGCTCTGGGTGAGTCAAAGTCAACTTGCACACGGATCTGACCCCCCCCCCCGCGATGTGTATTAACCAGCCCAGAGAGGGGAGAAAAAAAAGAACATCAAATATTCATAGCTGTGCATAATAACGCTGATCGAGACCTAGTTAAGGTGTCAGGGAGCCGGGAGCTGCTTCCACAACCCAGATCAGGAAAAGCTTTAAACCACAGTGGGTTCAGACGTCTGTATGAAGCTCAGTGAGGAGATCAGAGCCGTCAGAGGCTTGATGAAGCCGGGGTCCGACTGTAGAGATGGAGAGATGAAAGATGTGTGTTTGGTTTGTATTCTTCATATTGTAGGAAGGAAGTGTTTCAGTCTGTGACGTCTCCTCCACTTCCAAACTGTGGCTGAACATATTGATCTGTTTGTGTATTTGTGATGTGTTTTTTATGGTTCAGACGGTTACACAACGAGCAGATTCCATCGGCTTCACTGCAGTTTAGAGACTTAATTGTCGTCGTCTCATCACCACGGTGATCGATGTGCGGCAGGTTCAGGTTGATGAGGACGACGGTAAATCTGATTGATGACTGGTTTCTTCCGTCAGGGACATACTCACACTGAGTATATCTTACAACACACACACACAAACACACACACACACACACACACACACACAAACACACACACACACACACACAAACACACACACACACACACATACACCACAGGGGACACAGTAAGGGCAAACACAAACCAGGACCAATCACATTCACTCAGTTCACTTGAAGATCAATACACACACACACAAACACACATACACACACACACACACACACTGCGTACATTGTTTAAAAGTCATCAGTCAAAGTGCCAGAATAATTCATTGTGATTATGCTTTCGTATGAGGATGTGTGTGTGTGTGTGTGTGTGTGTGTGAATGTCTGAGTGTGTGTGAGTGTGCACTTGTGTTATGACATGAGTGTGTGATGTGTTCTCTTTTTGAGGGTGTACTCGAGTTAATTGGAATTCATAAGTGAATTAGGGCTTTGAACTTGTTCTGTTTTCATGTGTACTGTGTGTGTGTGTGTGTGTGTGTGTGTGTGTGTGTGTGTGTGTGTGTGTGTGTGTGTGTGTGTGTGTGTGTGTGTGTGTGTGTGTGTGTGTTGTGTCACACTACAAAGAGACCTGTCCTCTTTTCTCACATCCTCCAGAGGAAATGTCTGTCTTCAATAATTTGATGTACTAAGAGAAATGTTAGTTTCCGACAAACAACACAAACACAATCCAAACCTTCAGTGTTTGTGGATACTCGACATACAGAAGTAATAAGTTAGTTATTGAATTATTCATCACAGTAACATCACTGGTTCTCACACACTGAGATTTAATGTTTGGACAATGTACAATCTATAAATGAATATATAAAAGATTGAAGTATGAGAATCATCAGCCGTTGTCAAACCTGTTAATCTCTAATCTGTAAAATTACACTTGTGCAGTTTTGGCCTTGAAACAAACACAAGTGTTGGAATTAAAGCTTCTTCCATGATTTATTAGTTAACTCTCTTAGTTCTCTGTGATGCTCATGTCTCTTCATAAAAGGAACTTGTTCTGTTCCTAATTTTCTGACTCCTTTCACCTAAATTCATGCGAACAAAGCATCTATACATCAGGGAAGGTTTTTGTTCTTCCTGCAGTGAAGCGCTTCCCCCTCGAAAGATTGTACTTGTTATTTCCGTGTGGGTGGAAAACTTTTCCCACCAGTGACCAGACCCAGCAAGAGACTTTCATTACGGCAACCCAGTCGGAAGTCGTACACACAGATATGTCTTCAAACTGGGGAATCTTGCCAGTAATTTTCTTTATTTCCGAAGCGTTAGATTTTAGCAGCTTTAACCAGAGTCCTGCACTGGTTCATTTCTGTGAACCCACACGTGCTTGTATTGGACCCGACCCGATTAACCCCGAGTCAGAGCCGGCCCTGGTCACATATGTGCCACGACCTGACCTATGACCCACAGTTAATCCCACAGCCGCTGGTATCAGACGGGTCACGTCCTCCTGGTCCGGGTGTTGAGCTGCGTCACGAGTCAGAGCTGGTGTCATGGCCTCTCACCAACATTCATATCCGCTGAATTAGATGTTCAAATACAGAACAATCATTTTAATTTGTGATTTCTCCAGAAGAAAAACACATTTCTCACCCTCTGCTGTTTGTTAGCTCTGCTAAGGAAGCTTTGTTTTCACTCCCGTCCATTTGTCTGTTGATGGAAGGATAATATCAATCATAATAAACTTTATTAGTAGAGCACAATTCACGAGTGATATAGAGATAAAAGCAAACTAGGGCTATGTTGTAGCACTAACGGGCCCGAGCACAGGTGATTTCAAGTCTGTTGCAGTCGGTGAAGAGAGAGCGATCGATGACCAAGCACACGTCTCCGCGTTGCATGCGTTTTGCGCACTGCGGCAAGGATAAACGCTTCACTTCCTGTAGCCAGCAGGTGGCGCTGTGATTTTCAGTCATGACTTCTTTGTAGATGTCATAAGGTCGCTAGTCTTGTCTGACATGACTCGGTTGTAACAAATATGTCTGAGATATAGAAGCTTGTGTTTTGATGTTGTGTAATCAAACTTTGATGCCACTCCACGGTCACACCGTGTGATGAAATTAAATATACCGAGCTAGTTCATATCTCCATCTTGTTGAGATGAAAATCACCTTAATATGAAGTTGATCTGATGAAAGCCGTACATCAAAGTTAAAATGGGGAAAATGGCCACTAAAGTCAAAATGGTGGGCTCCCTGTTTGGTCTAGCATATCTAGCATCTCTGTCATGAAAAGACACATGTCACTATAGATTTTTGTAGATGTCGGCAAAGAACTTTGATCAACATACATGGAGACAAAAGAAGTTAAAGATTTACACACAGAATCTAAATCACTGCTTTTAATGACTCAAGTCTATTTGAGTTTACAGAACTTAACTGTGGATCCAGAATCCAGTAACCCCACTCCAGCATAGAGAGGCTGAGTGAATGTGGTCTGGAATCTGTGGAGGAGAGTCACGGCGTCAGTGACGCTGTAGAAGGACAGAACACCTGCTCTTTGATCCAGGTACACTCCTACTCTGGAGGACAGAGGAGCTAACGTTCGAGTCTTGATGCTGTTGTAAATAAAGTGATAACGCTTTCTAAAAAAGAAAAATGACCAAGATTTATCATTGATTCCAAATAAACATTAATTTGAGCGTCCTTTTCTTCTGATATTCTTGTATGTGACTGCTACAGTAACTCCTCTTCCTCGCCTCTTGAACTCCCAGTAACAACGTCCATTCAGACTATCTCTACTCAGGACCTGACGCATATAATTGAATCTGTCTGCCACTTACTGACAGTGATGTCTTTTAACTGCCTTTAAACTAATTGTTTAAAGGCAGTTCATCAAAGTATAATACATGTCACTTCCTGTAGCCAGCAGGTGGTGCTGTGATGTCTTCAAGCCGGGACTCTTGTCCTACATGCCTAGTTTGGACTCAATTGGACAAAATATGTCCGAGATACAGAACCTCATGTTTTGATGGCGTGTAATCAAACTTTGGTGGCACGCCACGATCACATGGTGTGATGAAATCACAGTAATCTTATTCCTACATTATCAATGTCTTGAGACCCATTTGATACAGTTTGACATGGTTTGTCAAAGTGGATGAGGAGGAATACATCCAAGTGTAAGACGTTCCAAAAACAAGACATTTCCTGTTGCCACCAGGGGGCACTGTGATTTTCAGTCATGGGCTGGGTTCCAGGTGGCGCTGTTGAGCCATTTTGCCACGCCCATTTCGAAAATACTCCTGAATACGTTCATTTTCACCACTCTCTAATTTTCTGCAAACTTTAGAAGATTTTTGAGCACGTTGAAGCCCTCACTACGCTCAGAATAATCCTTAAAATTTCAATAGGGCCTCTCACCGTTGGTGCTCGGGCCCTAATAATCACAACAATTATAATTACAAGGAACATTGAATTGATATAAAAATCTAGGTATATACAAATAGAACAATGCATTTATATATAACTCAAGTTACAGCATCTTCAAATATACAACTCTACAATATGTAACAACATTCATGACGAAATCTACAAACTCCCCAAGACACACAAATCTGAATATGAAGCAAACAATACTTCATACCGGGTCACGGATGAAACTCTGGAAAGAATCTTTCTCTCTTTTTAAATTGAACGTTCCGAGTCCACACAAGAATCCTACGAGGTTTCACCAGAAACTTAGAGAAACCTTTCCGACGTGTTTCCTTCCTCCAGCGGGCGCGTGGAGCTGGAGCCGACCTGCAGTTGCTCTGTTGGTCCTCAGGTATTCGTCCCAGTGCTGTAAAATACAGATTCAGAGGTTTGAGCAGAAGTGAGAGGCACTGACCCTCGATCCTCGGAGCTTCTCTGCTCGGCTTCAGAAGCTGCTCCACTTTCCTCCATCCTCTTATTCTTTTATGTCAAACTGCAGAGACGGCTCGTTAGGAAACTCGACTGCGAGTTAATATCCTCCACCTTTCTCACTCGGCTCCTGTCTTCTGCTTTAATCATGTTTACACTGTGCTTTGCTGCATTTGCTCCAATCCGTTTAGGTTCATTTAAATCTCCTCCTGCTGGGGCTGTGATACTTTCTGTCTGTACTGTGAGGTTCCACTTGGTCTGTGCAGGCTCAGGTTGTGTTCTTGTGTCTGTCGTATGAAGGCAGGATGACAGGGAATGTGCAGTAAATGAACATGGGGGAGAAAACAGAAATATTGAGACAAGGTGATAAAGGCTAAAAAAGGACAAATCCTTTAAGATCAATTCACACAAACACTGTAAACTTCACGTACACGTCGTGGAGCTGTCGGGCGGACGAGGCCTCGGCAGCAGCAGGTTGCCTGTGGGAAATGAAGCGAGAGATGAGATCTGAGCTGACACAAGTGTGCGTGTGCGTGTGTGTGTGTGTGTGTGTGTGTGTGTGTGTGTGTGTGTGTGTGTGTTTGTGCTTCACCTTAATGTAGGTGTGTGTTCTTTTTCGGGGACTCGTCTTGTCTGTCAGTGCTGCAGTTGTGTGTGAGAGTTCCTTTATTTTCCATGTTTGTCTTTCTGTGTGTGTGTGTGTGTGTGTGTGTGTGTGTGTGTGTGTGTGTGTGTGTGTGTGTGTGTGTGTGTGTGTGTGTGTGTGTGTGTGTTACTCTGTCTCTGGGTTTTTGTGTGTGTGCATTTGTGCAGTGGAGTAAATGGGTTTAGGGAGATGATGTAATAGTTTTTGTCTCCCTGTGTGTTCCTCTCCATGAGCTAAAGGCTCCGCAGTTCAGTGTGCGGCAGACACACACTGCACATTAGTGTGTGTCTGTGAGTGTTTGTGAGTGTGTGTGTGTGTGTGTGTGTGTGTGTGGTGAGCAATTTCACTAGATGCATCTTGTTATTAAAACACAGGAGGTTACTCAGCTTTGCAAAACCATAATCTCAAATAGTTTAAAGTATTAAAATACAAAGTGATGTAACTAAGGCTCTTTGGTTTATTTTTAAAAGTGTGTGTTGGGTTGATTTCTGTTTTCCTTGGTGCAGTTTGGTGTAAACGGGCAAAATGAAAGTGGCGTCAGATCCAACTCGTTTTACATAAGTAACAAGAAGCAAGACAACATTATTGAAATGAAATGTTTACGAACGGAAAAACAGAATCACCAGTTTTTGACCAACGATGGAGATGATGAGACGAAGCTTTGCAACATCGAGGGGCAAATCGTGCAAACGTGAAAATATTTTTAATTTCAAGCCGACGGAGTTGAACGTTACGGTTGTGGCGTCGCTTTCCTCTCGGCAGCTTCTCCTTCTTATTCAGAGTCTGTTGCACATCTTCAACGTCTCGTCTCCTACAGCTTCACAACAGCACAACCCTCAGTGGTGAACTTACTCCATGTTTTGTTGTTTAATATCCAAGGGCAAGTGCTGTGTATTTTAACAGCCATTACAACCATTACAGCCCATAAATAAAGTTGAATTAGCATACCTGAGGATGACATCACTTATTGCTGAGGAGAAAATGGGTGAAATCCTTCATCCTGAACCTTCCTCAGTGTTTAATGTCACTGAGCTGCAGATCACAGAGTTTAACCTCAAAGAACCAAGGGAATCGGTTTAGAAAATGCAGCTTAATAAAAACTAGTACAACCACATTTGTAATACATATATTTCTAATTCTTAAATGGGTTTTCAGCTTTCAGTATCAGACTCTGAAGCGGATGAACCCCAGTGCAGTGCTTCCATGAGGAGCAGGAAGACCACGTTAGGCAGCGAATTAAATTATATATGAGATGGAATCAATTGACCTTTGCTGCTCCCACTTCCCCCAGTGAGGTGGGAAACATTTCCATGATGAACAGAGGATGATGCAGTGACTGCAGCAGTGGCTCAGACAATTAAACTCAAAAGCCATGTGCCTCATATAGTTATATATACTGGAGAAGTGAAGCCATGACAGAGGAAACCAGTGTTCATGATTACAGACAAGCACACTGGCCAGCAGGGGAGTGAGGAGATGACCTCAGCCAATGGACCCAATCACCTGGGTAGATTTTAAAGATTTAAAGAATTTAGAGAAGTGTTGAGGAATGTATGCAGAGTCTGGAACCTCAGCTCCTTTCTCAGCTGGTCTGCACACACATACAACTAATCTGCAAACCTGCTGGAGATCCGACATGTTTCTCTCAATTATGTTCGTGTGACGCTTCTTTCACAGTTTGATGAAGGATCCCAGACAGGGCCGGGTCTAGGCAGGGGCAAGAGGGGGCCTGGCCCCCTCAAATAAATGTTGTGCCCCCTCAAACTAAATCCCAATTTATAATAATAATAATATAATAAAGCACAATGCCCCCTCAAGATTTGTTGCTGCCCCCTCATACATGCCTGTCTAGACCCGGCCCTGATCCCAGAGATGTAGCTGTTCCTGTCTTATCGTCCAAATGGTATTTCAGATGTTTTACAACAACATGGAACAAAGTACAAGGCGTAAAGTCCGTGTTTTGTTTATGTCTGACTGAGCGACGCCTCGGTTAATGAGCCTCTGTCTCCATCCGTCACTTCACTCTTCACTGGTTCCACTGTGCTGCGTGTGTGCGACAGACACAACACACGCAATCAGACGCTGAGGTAGAGAGTTGTGTTTCCATCCATTATCCATACAGCTCATCCTTGAGAGGGTCGTGGGGGAACTGGAGCAAATCCCAGCCGACACTGGACAAGACCCCAGAACATGCAAACTCCACACAGGCCCACCTGGGAATCGAACCTTCTTGCTGTGAGGCGACATTGCTGAAGCAGCACCATTTTGCCCTGTGTCGCTCGTGTGTGTGTCTGTTTACGTGTGTGTAGGACCATGGACAGAAAGTGGGAATGGAGTGTGTCTATTTTTACTCCATGAAAATGTGAGTCTGTCTGAGCCTTCTTCTGCACCTCTGAATAAATGTCTGCTGGCTCCTGTGTGTGTGTGTGTGTGTGTGTGTGTGTGTTGGCTGTGTCAATTAAGGTCTGTGCACGTTGCAGCAGCCAAGGATGTCTCCCCAGCTCCGTTTATGCTAGACTGACCTAACGATTGGCCCAGAGCGAGTCACATGACTGCGTTGGCCAGTCACACGGGACGCAGCAGCACAGATGAGGCGCCGCGCTGCCTTCTGCTCATGTGTGTTTGTCTTAATTACTGCACGAGTGCGTCCTGACTTCCTCCTGATCCCTTCACCTCCGTCTGAGCCACAGCCTCAGTGAGGGGAAGAGACTGGAACCTGAAGGGAACATTTCACCATTTAGATATCATCACAATCAGCCTGAGAAGGTCATGTGATTCTAATATGTTGAAACTGGCCCCGGACACAGGAAGGATTTCTGCTTATGGTCATTCTGACTCTGTGTGTTAATGAGAGAGAGAGAGAGAGAGAGAGAGCGAGAGCGAGAGCGAGAGAATCGGGCGTACAAAGAAACAGCCTCAGACATATTCATGCTTTTATTCTGAAGATAAAATGTTCACGTTCACCATGTGACGTCATGAAGCAGTCGCAATGAAATCAGAAAATGACATCATGCTAATAAAAACATCATTTTCAAGGACTCTGCATCTAGAACATAAATAATTTATGATCATCCGATAGGAAGGATGTGAGAAAGTGACATCATATTCTCCCGTGATGTTGCACAACATCCGATCAGAGATGTGATCTGTGGCTCATTTGAATGAAACATAAATCATTCATCCCACTGATGCTTTTTACTTCTTCCTATAATAACATGTTTGCACCACAGCAGCTGGTAGATGTAACAGAGTATAAAGCTGCAGCAGATTTACTGTCTCTCCTTGAGGGGGGGGGTTCAGGGGACGTCAGTGGCCCCAGGCAACGGGAACGTGGAGGGACCTACATCGAAAAAACCCTCAGGAAATGCACGATACACAGTGGCCATCCTGGTAAACCTTGCAGATAACAAAGCTGATGCATTGCCCTCTTTGCCTCTAGCAACACCCCCGACTCTCTGTCCCGTCACCAAATATCTTTTCATATCTGGATATTAAATGTTAACGTGAAGGGAAACTCAACGCGTCTTGTTTTTGCCACTTGTTTCCATAGCGACCACTTCTCAGTGAAATTGACCTTGTGTCGTGTTAGGCTTTCTCAAGATAAGGACTCAATCGCAGACCAAATGCAAAAAATACAATTTTATTCTTTCAAAAATGGCAAAAACAAGGATCCAAAAAGGCATAACAGAATTCCAAAAAATGGAAAAACAAAGAGGTTTCAAAAATCAGAAATCCAAATAACATATCAAGTAAACAGACCTCAAAAAACTGGCATGGCTTCTCACAGGGAACAAACGAGACAATCCGACAGGGAACAACAGAAAGACTGAGCTTATATAGGAGGAGGAACAAAGGCAAGACACAGGTGAACAAATGAGGCAAACACTCAGGGTGATGATAGGGAACAGGTGAGAGGGACAAAGAGCGGGAAGCAGCAGAGGGCGGAGTCTCCGGACAATAACAGAAAACACATGGTCTGACAACGTAAACACAACAAGCACATGACAACATAAATAAACAGGGGGAAACACATGAAATAACAACACACATGCAGGAGGCACAAAGTAAAAAGTCTTAGAGCACCGTGATCTTAACAGTCGTGTACAGAAACATTTTTGTTGGAATAACAAGTTTGTCCGTGAGATGATAAATTATCCTGAGAATCATAATCACCTGAATCAAAACCTCTGTGACCTTTACTCAGCTTCAGCTCAGTGGGGGGGGGGGGGGGAAATCATATGCATAAAGCTGCAGATTAATGAAAATGCTTCTCCCCTTGAGCAGTGATTAAATATCAATGTTGTGTTTGTCATGATCAAGAAACTGATTTTTTTTAAAGTCACAATTTAGCAGGTTCAATTAAATCTACGTACATTTTCACGAAACACTATTTAGATAATTGTCGGAATAACGCGACCTAACGACTTGGAACTAAACGGCAGGAAGACATTTATACACTTTGTGGGAATCGACCTAATCCAATCAGGCGCCGCGTGATTCATGGTCGGTACCGCTGCCTGATTTCTGTTTCCTCACAGGGAGCAGACCTCACCTCACATGTCTGGTTTCCATTTAACTCTCTGACAGGATGTGACACAGCGTGACGTGGGAAAGAATTCAAACTTGAGGAAGCACGGGTCACGTTTGAAAGGTGTGACACTCGACTGCCAACTCTCCCTTTCTGCCAACATTACTGCAACAACGCGGTCCTGTAGATTCATGCTTTACAACATCCGGAGAATACGCCCCCTTCTCACTCAGAAGGCGGTGCAGGTTCTGGTCCAGGCCCTGGTCATCTCACGCCTCGACTACTGTAACTCCCTCCTGGCAGGTCTACCTGCTACTGCCATCCGACCTTTGCAGCTCATCCAGAATGCAGCAGCTCGACTGGTTTTTAACCAACCTAAATTCACTCGCACTACTCCGCTCCTCCGCTCCCTACACTGGCTACCAGTGGCTGCCCGCATCCGGTTCAAAACACTAGTACTCGCATACCATGCTGTAAACAGATCAGGTCCAGTTTACATCCAGGACATGGTCAAACATTACACACCAGCCACTCTGCTCTGCTTCAGCTAAACGACTCGTTGCTCCTTCACTGCGAGCTAAACACTCATCAACATCACGACTGTTTGCTGTCCTAGCTCCTAAATGGTGGAATGAGCTCCCAATCGACATCCGGACATCTGAAAGTTTACACATCTTTCGCCGAAAACTAAAAACACACCTCTTCCGACTGTACCTTGAATAAAAAAAAAAAAAAACACTAACCACTTTTGAAACTAACACTTTGGTAGCACTACAATGGCACTTACTTATAGCACTCTGTATTTTTGCTTTATTTCGAAGAAATTTTACTGTCTTGATTCTTGTTGTTCTTGGTTTGTACCCTCAGGGTTGAATGCACTTATTGTAAGTCGCTTTGGATAAAAGCGTCAGCTAAATGAAATGTAATGTAATGTAATGTAATGAAAGAAACGACGCCCGACTCCTGCTGCTGACGTGTGTCCCGTGTGTCTCTGCAGAGCAACAGGTGATGAGCTCCTTCTCCTCCGAACCAGGCAGCGAACTCACTGTGTAACTACAGGTTTTCAAACGGAGTAATGAGTCTAACAATCAGGCGCCTGACACCATCCAGGCAGCAGCAGGGGGGGGGGGCAGCAGCAGCCAGGCAACAGCCTAAATGATGCCAGACTCTGCCAGATGCCTGACGCCTGCCAGGGCAGCGAGCCAGGCAGATAGAGACCAAGCAAGTAATAATAGAGATCCCAGCAGACTGCCTCAGATCACTGGGCTTCCTGTTAGTAAACCAACAAGGTGACTTCCCGACATAGATATATATATAAACACTAGATGTCTCATCCGCGTTGCCGGCCAACGGAGTCGAACGTCCGCACATGGCGGCCATCTTGCTACAGGCGGCAAGTCGCCCACCCATAAAATTGTGTTGGAGTGGTACATACTTTTTAAATAACCATAACTTGCTCAATTTTCAACCGATTTTTTTAACGGTTTGGTTTGTTATAAAGGTCAGAGATGTAGATGGTGACACTGCATAAATTATTCAATTTTTTAGAAAATAACATAATTATTCATTAGTATGCAGTGTCATATCTACATCTCTGACCTTTATAACAAACCAAACCGTTAAAAAATCGGTTGAAAATTGAGCAAGTTATGGTTATTTAAAAAGTATGTACCACTACGACACAATGTTATGGGTGAGCGAGATGCCCCGTAGCAAGATGGCCGCCATGTGCGGATGTTCGACTCCGTTGGTCGAGACATCTAGCCTTATATATATATCTATGGTTCCCACCGTGTGACAGATGTATTTATTCTGACCTGAATCACTTTAACTGCACTTTGGGTTTTTGTGGCGCTGCAAGTATAAGAGAGGGAGGTCGTCTGAAAACATTAATCTTAACATTTGAGATAGAAAGGTTTATTTTCTTGATTCAAGTTTGGTTTTATTTTTTTTTCACTTATTGAGAATAAAGTTTATTTCCTTCATTGACCAAACAAAACATTTTAAATCTCAAACCTTAAATGAAAAGAAGCAGAAAGAAGAAGAATCTCAATAAGAAATGAATTAACAAAGCTTGAGTGGTTTTAAACACAACAAAAGTATTTTACATTTCATTTACTTTTGCCAGTTTTTATCGGCCAAAACATAGAATTTTAAACATTTTTACTCCCTAATATTGCTATTGGCATAACCCCCCCTTCCCCCTCCCATTCTAAAAAACATCTATATTGGCCAAAGTACATGTTAAACAACATTTTCTCGAAGATGATTTCTCTCATTTTAGATAGTTTTCATGCATTGAATCATATTTTTCTGTAAGTTTGGTCAATTTAGTTATTTAATGCTTTTAAAAAAAAAGAAGTGAAGCGTCATGATCCATCCTGATTGTGGTGTTTTGTATATCATAGGATGTTGTTTCCTCATATCTGGACAGTAGCTCCATGGATCAGAGCAGAGAACTTACTCTTCATCATGTTAATGCATTTTTTCTCACATGAATAAATCAGCTTTACATTTCCAGTTTGCTGGATCTCAGGGGCACCGGAGAAACTCCATGTGAGGAAAAGTGTAATTTCATAAGAAGCCTTCAATACGTTGCCATATTCCACACGGGGGGGGGGTTGTATATTCAGATTTAGGTCACTCTATAGGACTCTCATCAAACAGAAGGCGTATCAGTCTAATTAAAATCTGCAGAGGAGGTTTACTCTTATTTTCATTGGTGACAATCGAAGTAATTTCAAATGAAAGCAGATATTTATCTTTTTTATTCTGTTTTGTCGCTTGTTTGTGAAGCCAACTAATCCTCCAGTGATCATCTTTTTATTATGATAGATTAATAAACAATTTATGGCTCCATTTATCATTCATGTCTGAACTGTTGCCACCGTGTGTTAAGCCCTCGCGTGCGTTTTTTCATCCCGTCATTAAAAACACTTTTTGTCTAATGCTGCTTTGTATCGTAAGCTGATTCCACCGCGGCTGCTTTCATCCGGGTGATTGAGATCGTGTCGGAGTTCGGAGAAGAACAAAAAAACCAGAACACGTGTTTGCCGTTCACTTCATTTTATCAGCAGACATTATTCTCCTCCGTCTAATCTTCCTCTCCATTTTATTAAACGACACGAATTCATTTTGCGCTCTGCTCGCTCGCAAAGTCGAGAGTGGTTGCGTGAAATTGATCTCGTGTTTGTGTCGATAGCGTCTCGCCGCGTGGCTACAGCTGTGTTCCAGGGGGCGGAGAACACTCTGTTTCCTTCTCTATCCCTGGTAATGGTTACCACGGTGACAGCATCCCTGCGGTTGCCGTGGAGACGCAGCAGCGGAAGCAGCCCTGCTGAGAGGGAACCGATGATTTACTGTGACCTCAGAAAGGTTCAGTCTCTGCATTGTGTCTTTTCTTCACTGAGCGACCTCACGTCCCGGTGGACGCTTGAATGCTCGAATGCGAGGAATCGAATGTGGATGGTTCAAAAACCGCCTCGGCTACGGAATTCGCTCATGATAGAAACATGCCTGGAACCAGAGGGGGGGGGGGGAAGAGCAATTATTCCCTTCGTTTTCGTCCTTTCAGCAGCTTGACACAGCAATTCCTCTATTTTTAGCTCTGAATCGACCCAAACACCCAGAATGTCCGACTTAAACAGCCGTGAAAATGACATTTCAGCTTGACATTTACTGACTTTTTGTGCTGCCCCACTGCAATCGCACACACACACACACACACACACACACTCGCACACACACACACACACACACGCGCGCACACGCAAACGAACACACACATTCTCCACATTCATGAAGAGTGGATTACCATCAGCTCTCAGGTTTTATGAAACAGGAGGAAGACAGGAAGCTCATTTCTTTGAATTATTTAGTCTTTAAGAAATATTCTATTGTTGCAGGTACATGTTTGTATTCATATTTCATTAGAGATTCTTCTCAGTGTAGATTATAAATAGTCTGCAAAAACTTCTCTTAATATGTTCGGATTCTTCTCGTTTGTCTTGACTTGAAAATACATTTATTTAGTGACTTTAACTCATCACGCATCATTTTCTACACGTGGACCCATGTGATTTATGTCAAGACGTCACGTGTTGGTTGTTCTAGACTCGACATCTCGGTGTTTGACGGCAGGGTGATCAGTGAAACATCATATTATAAAGATGAATTCATATGTTCCACTGTCAAGGTCGTCCACTAACCAGAATATGAATCGTTCGATTCCCGGCTACTCATGTCTGGATTCTGATTTGCCCTTGGGCAAGATATTGACGGCTGCACCGGCACAGTTTGAGTGGTGAGATGAACAAAGTGCAGGATATGATTTTACCACAGAAGAAGAACCTCCATTATGCAGCCTGGCTTCCCCCCCCCAGTACATTTTGTGTGGGAACCTGTTATGGTGAAGTGGAGTAAAGGCACCTGCTCGTACAGGGTGTGTAGAAGAGTACCACGAACAATATGAGTGTGACATCAAGTAGGTGTTTGATTCCCTGTGTGTGTGTGTGTGTGTGTGTGTGAGTGTGTGTGTGTGTGAGTGTGTGTTCCTTTCAAACAAGCTGGTGATGCAATGTAAAGAAACTGAGGTGATTCAGACATTAGCTATTCCATGCATACATCCGTCCTTCTGTCAATCAATTCACTGCATGAATTGACTGTTTCAGGATGTGACAGTTTACTTTGAGGTTTTTAGAATAAGAGAAATATATATATATATCACTATCACCTTGAAATGACCTATCTTGAGATGTTATATAACAGCTGAAGCTGAAAGTGAACGTTTTTTTGAGTTGCTGTGATGTTCTGTTGTCAGGCAGATTTCCTCACACTCCTCCTCTGAGTATCACTGAGAGATAAAGGGACTGATATTTAAGTCATTATCCACTATTATGATAATCTTATGATACCAAACACGTCTTCCTTCATCCGTCCATCTGAAGACGAGTCCTCCACCTCTGTCTCTTCTGTGTCCCTTCCTTCGTCCTCCATTCATCTCACTCCCTGACCAACCGTCCGTCTCACAATCCGTCCAAGTCCTGTCCTCCGCTCGCCTCCACACAGACAGATGGACGCCCCGGAATAGATCCAGGAAATGGTTCCTTGTCCATCCTGACTGGCGTGGGACCATCCTTCCTCCCACTGAGTCTCGTATCACCAGTTTCTGAGCGATGGGACTCGCCAGCAGCAGAACTCCCACTCCCACTACAAAGGCTTTGTTACAACCAGGCAACAAAATCCACTCATTTCATAAAATTGGCAGCGGGACCAAAGATTTCACATTTCCTCTGTCGTCAGTGAACCTGCTCACGTATTTAAAACAGGCAACGTTTAGCATGGTCGCCATTTTATGTGGGTGGATTATCACGCTTACATTAATGGGAATTTCAGTAATTTTGCATATATTTGCTCATCAACCAAAAATATCTCTGTTTGTAGAACTGACCATCATTAGTTCCAGGCTTTTTAATGTACAGTATCTTATTTATCCATTGTCACACATTCATACACTGATGACACAGACTCATGAGCAGACATGGGTTCATTGTGTTGCTCAAGGTTATACAGGAGCAGGGAATCGAACCAGGAACCCTCTGGGCACTAGATGACCGCTACTTCCTTAGCAATAAGCAAACTTAATTGTGGGTCATGTTTAGGGTTGCCAACTTCCGGGAATATTCAAAGTTGGAAACTTGCCATGGGAATTAACGGGAATTAACGGGAATATACGGGAATATACGGGAATTAACGGGATTTACGGGATTAACGGGAATAAACTGGAAACGTTGTGGGTAATTTACACTAACTGTATTTACCTTGTCATATACAGACATAAATATAAACATTTTGTTTTGTCATAGGCTGATTTGAGCCCTGAGGAAACTTTGGGCACTTGACTATATGCTTCTGCATCGTTGTGTCATTCTTAACATAGGTCTTTGCACAGTATTTGCAAATGTACACAGCCTTTCCTTCTACATTGGATGGGGTGAAATGTCTCCACACATGAGAGAGTGCACGTGGCATTGTTCTGTAGAATAAGATGAGAAAAAAGTTTGTAATAAAACACTAATGCAATGCCAGAGATATAAATAGTTAGCCAAACAATTGGAATCGTCTGTAAACATATTTTACAATTGATGGATAAATGAATGGAAATAGGCTAGATGAACAGATGAACAATCCTCAATCAGCATGCTAATATATTTTCCCCAGTAATATCATGGAAACTTACCTGACTAGTCCTGCACTCTACAGCAGGCCTCAATAGCCCTGCTGTAGAGTGAAGCATGCTGGGAGTTATCTGTGCATGTGATGGAAGAATGCACAGTGGAGGGTTGAAACTCAACGTTCCATACATCTTTAAAATAGAGTTTTGAATGATGTTTTTACTGCTCAGGGTTTAATTTGCATAGTTTTTTTTTTTTTTCAAAATTCCCAAAACTCCCGAGCTTAACTTCCCATGGAAAGTTTCCGGAAAGTTTCCGGAAATTTACCGGAAACTTTCCGCCCCTTTGCAACCCTAGTCATGTGACTCTCTCTCTAGGATACACAATATAAAAATGGAAATAATATCAAATAACATTTTTTAAATCGAATCAAACCAAATTTATCAGAAACAAATTGTACGTGAGAACAACTTAAAAATGACAGAAACCATCTTTAAGAAAAATGTAGTTGTCGATTCTTTAGACGTATTAGTTTGGTGCGTGTCCTGTCTGCTAACATGGAGGAGGCGGGTTTGGCTTCACATGTAGGAACTGTCTCTGCAGCACAGTCTGGTGTAGCTCTGTAGATAGATCTTAGTCCAACCACCCACCCCCCCCCTCTTCACCTTCCCCCAGTTGGCTCCCCACTGCCCCGCCCCCCCCCTCTTCCTCACCACCTGTCCTGCTCACAGTCGCCGTGGCAGCAGAACCGTGGCCGTGGCCCACAGACTTCCACTGTTGTGTTATCACAGGCACCTGGGGAGCCGCTGGTCTGGAAGCTTGTAGTGACCTGGCAGAGCTTTGCAGGGCCGGGTTGGCACCAGGCGAGATTCAGCAGAGCATCATCGGACTCGGCTCCAGCTGGCGAGGCGCTTCGGTCAATACTCGACACGGCACCGGGCTAAAGCCTCGTGAAGGGCCAGTGGTGGTTTGTGCACCGTAATCTGCTGTAAGCTGAATGTTCTAACACGGAAATAAGCAAAAACATACACGTCCTGAGTGGTTTGTCCAAACAGATAAAGCAGGTCAGTTCTGCTCTGATCCACATTTATCCAGTGGTGTATAAAGTACTTGAAAGCCATACTTGAGTAAAAGTACAGATATCTTACCTGAAAGTGACTTCGGTAAAAGTAAAAGTCACCCGTCAGAAAATGACTTGAGTAAAAGTCTTAGAGTAGCTGTTATTAAAAGTACTTAAGTATCAAAAGTATCTGGTGTTGAAATGTACTTAAGTATCAAAAGTAAAAGTACAAGTACCAAAATTAAAAATGCAAAGTGCTTTTTATAGTAGGCCTATACAGACACAAAACAACCCAAAATGTTTCTTCTCAAGATTTATCTCAACTGACTGAAAAATTATAACAACAATATGAATATAATGTATATAATGTATGATTTTACAAATGTTTAACCCTGGATGAGAGAGAGAGAGAGAGGGAGAGAGAGAGAGAGAGAGAGAGAGAGAGAGAGAGAGAGAGAGAGAGAGAGAGAGAGAGAGAGAGTTGCGCCAACCTCCGCTGCTCAAGTAACGAGCCAGTTTGAGAATGTAAGAAGTAGAAAGTACACATATTGGTGCTCAAATGTAGCGAGTAAAAGTAAAAAGTCGTCAGGAAAAGAAATACTCAAGTAAAGTACAGATATGTGAAAAATCTACTTAAGTACAGTAACAAAGTATTTCTACTTCGTTACTTCCCACCACTGCATTTATCCTCCTTATATCCACTATTTCTCTTTATACCATCCCTTCCTCCATCCATCCCTCCGTCCATCCCTCCATCCATCCCTCCGTCCAGCCTGTCCAAATGAGTTCTCAGTGGAGCTTCTTCTCTCCCAGCGTTTTGTCAGAGGTCGGACGATGGTCACATATGTTGCGCTCGGCCAGAGCAGGTGGTGAACTGTGGGAGGAGAAAACAAAGCAAACAGTTACACATATGGTGCTTTCATCCATCCCACTACCTTTTGATCCATCCATCCATCCGTTCATCCATCCTTTCATTCATGCATCCGTCATTCCATTCAGAAGAACTGTTTCCCAATGGGTTTCTCATAGAAGCCAATATAGTCTATTGAGTCAGAGGTCCTGTAATCAACCCTGTTATATTGTTATTCAGAGTGAATAAGTGATGAGTGACTGAGATGAAACATGTAATTAGGGCAGGAATAATGAGTTAGAGGTCAGTAACCCTGAACCCTGGCTTTAATGTAGTGGCTGATTTCTGTAATCTCTACTTACTTAAGCCTGAAGCTGCTGAAAAATAATTGAAATTACAAAAATGGGTCATGTAAATGAAAACGAACCAGCTTCATTTGGATGAGTCGAGACACAAAAAGGTTAAATTTCAAATCACATGATTCCGATGGTCCAGAGTGAACTCTCACAGAAACAGGCCCCAGATCAGAGTCACCTGTTTAAATGTTTATATGGTTCGATGGTTTTTCATGAGGAGTGAAATGGACGTGAGCAGGAGCTGCCGGTGTTCAGGGAGATCTCCCTCTCAGTATTTATCCCCGGTCACCATCTGTTCAGAGCCTGTGAAACTCGACATGCTGTAAAAGCTGGTTTTGGACGAGATGAATTGGAACAAAAAGGAACGATGACTCTTCAGTTGGGTTTAACGAGCGTGTTTCTGTCCCAGCGGAGCCGAGCCATCGCCTCTGCCATCTCGTTGCTCTCGTTGTTTTCATCCTCTCTCCAACGGACTAATGGCGCTCCGGCACAAACACACAGCGCCGACCCTGAAGAAGCCGGAGCTGCTCGGCGCTGGTGGTTAACAACACGATGGTTTACAGCCGGTGTCCAGAGGATACACACGGCAGCTAAGCTCAGAGATGCTCCGGTAAAGCCTCCCTCGCTCAGAATCACTGTCTTTTAATTAACCAATCCTCCGCAGACACATGGGGAGAGTGGGAAGTGTGAGACTCGCACGCACACACACACACACACACACACACTAAACACATTCGAAGGCTGAAATGCCCTTAACTATATATATAAAGAACTCTGCCCTACATTTGCTTCCCTCTAACGTGGAGAACAGAAGAAACTCGATGCCTGAGCCGAACTTTTCTCCTCTGGTGTAAAAACCCAGTTTCACCCAGTGATGGTGGTCGACCTTGTTTTTAATTTCATTTTTCAATCCCACTCCTGCAAGGTGCCTTTGAGACTGGACGTGTTAGGTAATCGCCTCCGTCGGGTAAAGCTTCTGGTTTTGTTGAAGCGATTAAGCCCAGTTTGGAGAATGGAGATAATGGCTGAAGCTAAAGGCTTCGACTGGATGTTATCTTCGCTGCTGCGCGATTCCAGCGATTCCAGCGTTTCTGCCTCTAGTGTCGAATTTAAAGCAAAACTACCTGTAACTGTTACTGAGCTGCTAACGGAAACACAACTGAACGCTGGATATTTCCCATGATCCTCTGCTTCCTGAGCTGCTGCTGTAACAAATCCATCGAACTCTGTTTAGATTTTAAAAGTTTCCTGCTGAATATAGGAGATGAACTCTGGTTTCTAATAACTTTTAAGAATTTTTAACTGGTCTAAAGTATGTTTATGATCTTTAACACCTGAATCTGCGACTATCAGTCAGTTCCACGCTTGTCACAGGACATCACCCATTCAAAGTGATCGACCATCGGGTGAAGCCTCCAACGCATCAATAGAACAAGATGAGACGTTCAGGGGGAGGAGCTAGAATGAAAGAGGAAACATTCTTCATATTCACTCATTTTAATCAAACTGCTGTTTTTAGGTAGAAAATAAGTAATATAAAACTATTACTTACAAATCTCTCCTGAAGCTTTGCTCAGTGTGTTTCAGTCGGAGCTCAGAGTCTGAGCGGTTGACTTTGTTCTAGGAATAATGAATCCACAGGGTAGCATGGCTAACCTCACAGATCAGATTAGAATCTGTGAAATCACAGCTGATTAGGTTGTGAGCCTGTGTGTGTCTGTGTGTGTCTGTGTGTGTGTGTGTGTGTGTGTCCCAATTCATACACTCTGGAACATCTAAATTAATTCCCTATGCTTCATCCTCTGAAAACATAAGTGACCTACTTTACACATTATTACTATTTTTCCACAGTCGCAGTTTTAGATATTTCGTTTTCCTTTCATTTCTTTGTTAATCCTTTTGGAAAAGTGTGTGTGTGTGTGTGTGTGTGTGTGTGTGTGTGTGTGTGTGTGTGTGTGTGTGTTTGTGTGTGTGTGTGTGTGAGAGAGAGGAAGTCGAATGTGAATAAGTGTGTGTGTGTTTGTGTGTGTGTGTGTGTGTGTTTGTGTGTGTGTGTGTGTGAGAGAGAGGAAGTCGAATGTGAATAAGTGTGTGTGTGTGTGTGTGTGTTTGTGTGTGTGTGTGTGTGTGTGTGTGTGTGTGTGTGTGTGTGTGTGTGTGTGTGTGTGTGTGTGTGTGTGTGTGTCATGATGCCTGTGAGTGTGAGCAGAGCAGTTTTAAATCTCCTGGCAGTTGGACAGTTGTGTTGGCATTATGAGAGCTAATGATTTGAGGCCTGTAGCTGTGTGTGTGTGTGTGTTTGCTGTGTGTGTGTGTGTGTGTGTGTGCGTGTGTGTGTGTGTGTGTGTGTGTGTGTGTGTAGAAAGTGCATGATGGATGCATTTCCAAAGAAGCCCCAGCCTGCCCCGTGGCCCTGATGAGTCAAACACTGATCTTATTGCTTTCCAGAACTCCTAATTAAACACTAATATCTGCACTTTCTTTTCATCCACCCCTCTTCTCCTTCTCCCTCACACCCCCCCCCCCCACTCTCTTCCCCTTGTCTCCCACAGCTGAGCGAGGTCATCCCGACCCAGTGAGGCGGGTTGTGTTGCCTCTGGACCCTGCAGCTCCCTCCAACCTCTCAGCCGCCCCTGAAGTCGGAGCCCGGGCCGGGGGTGCGGACTCTGAAGCAGCGCTGGACGACCCCCCCGACGTGCCCCCCCCCGGGGCCTGGGCCGAGGACAGAGTCTTCTCCGAGGACGGAGCCGCGGTCTGGACGGAGACGGAGGCGGCGCTGCGTCCAGGAGCAGGCGGGGGAGTCTTTGCAGAGACGGGTCTTCTGAGGGGAGGCGGAGCCTGGGCCGAGGTCGGGGCTGAGTGGAGGCCGGTGGACAGGGAGGGGGGGGGCGGCCTGCCCAACATGCCCAGGGGCGCGGCCTCCTGGCTGGGGGAGCGTGGGGGGGGCCGCAGAGAGCAGGCGGCCTTTTCATCAGTCCTCACCGTGCTGACGCAGACGGCCGAGCTGCAGGCGCCAGCACCGGGAAAACCTCTAGGGCTGCTGTCTAAAGCTGCCTGGACCAGAGGCTCCTCTTCATCCTCATCCAAGACCTCCTCCTCCTCCTCCTCCTCCTCCTCCTCCTCCTCCTCCTCCTCCTCCTCCTCCTCTTCCTCCTCTTCTGCAGCAAAGGCCTCCTCCCTGCCTTCCTCAGCCTTATCCTCCTCCTCCTCCCCACCCAGTAACAGAAGCAGTCCCACAGCCGGGTCGAGCAACGTCACTCTGGTGGTCGTCAACGGCAACAGCAGCTTCGGCTCAGGTTGTGAATTCATTCATTCAACATTTGTTTTAACTCTGGAATAATACATTGAGGTAGAGACATCATTTACAATAGAGCAGACTATAAAACACAATAACACAAAAAAGAAACAAGTAAAATCGGCTAAATAGCAAAAGAGCAATAGTATAAGCCTTAGGAATACATACAGTGTAAAGTAGATTAATAAACGTCATTTAAAGCAAATAAATCAACTAAAACAAGAACAGCTGGAGTTAAAAATGATAATATATTTAAAAAAGAGTCGAGCTTTAGCTTGTTCTGTTCTTCTTTATTATTCCATGTGGAGCAAACCTGGATTTACCGAGCTCAGTCAAATCCAATCCAGGGGCCGTTGCAGTTTTTGGCAGACGTTTCCCGAACGGGAGTAAAAAAAAATCTAATTTGTCTCTGATTATTTTTTAGCTCTGAATAAATTTCATTACTTTCACTTTCACACACATTTGGACCCGTCAGTATTTATTAGCGCCGGAGAAACGTTCTGGATTGAGACCAAAGTTGTTTTGTTTGGAAGCTGCTTTTGTGGATTTGGACGCTTGGACGATGTCACGGTCCAGATTCGTTCAGACTAAACTGTGAGTTCATGTTAATGAAGGAACCTGTCGGCCGGTGGAATCGTGTGGTTTGATGTGTGTGATGAAAAACATAATAAGTTCACAGAGAAATCAACTTGTTCTCTAACACCTTTGACCTTTGACCTCTGACTGTTTTCCCCGCCTGCAGACGAGCCGGTGAACAACCTGCCGGCCTGGGACCAGCCCACCGTGCCCGAGTCCCTCCTCTCCACGCCGGGCGACCACGACGCCACGCTTCCCGCCAACGTCACCAGCCCTTTCTCCACCCGCCAGTGGAACGCCACAGTGCCCGCACGCGCCGGAAACACCTCACGCCCGACCACCACCACGCCCGGCACCACCACGCCGACGCCTCTGTTCACCACCGCCACCGCGTCAGCTTCACCGGTTCCCACCGCGGCGACCGCTCCAACGCCGGCAGAACCCTCCACGGCTCCGAACAGCACGAGCCAGGACCTGGTGACCGGTGAAGGCCTTCAGCTGACCACGGTAACCACGACGACGCCCTCGACAACGACCACTCTGACTGTGACCACCGACGAGGTGACGATGCAGGCGGTGACCACCGGGAGTGCTGTGACGTCACCGCCAAACATCACCGCTGCTACGACCGCGCAGCAGACGACGAGCCTCACGCCGACCACCGAGGCCACGTCTCCGCCCACAACCACGACCACCACGACCACCACGACCACACCGGCTCCCACTACCACCACCACAGTACCTCCAACCACCACCACCACCACCACCACCACCACCACCACCCCTCCTCCCACAACTACTACAACCACCACCACTACTACCACTACTACTCCTCCCCCCACAACCACTACGACCACTGCTCCCAGTACAACCACCACAACGAAGGCACCTGTCACCACAGTGTTCACGCCGGAGCACACCACTGCACCCCCCACTACAACCACAGAACCTCCGTCCAGCACCAGTGCAGAGGAAGGTCCTCTCCCGTGCAACGTGACCGAGAAGTACTGGCTCAGAACAGGTAGGAGACTCGTGACCTGTTATCAGGAGGAAGAAGTGATTAGAGATTAGTGACGTTGAGATTTCAAATTAAAAGTTACAAGAATAAAGTTGTAGTTAAAGGGACTCTTACCTTTGTTGCATTTTTACACTTTTTGTGGATAAGGTTAAATTGGTATTAATAAGGTAATGACACTCTAAAATGCAAGACAGACCCACCAGGAGTAAAAACAAACAATTATTTCACTCTCATGATATTTAGTGAAAACTTCAACCAATAAAATTCTTCGGACCGAAGGACCTTATTGGCCGACAGACCTGTCTGTTTGCTGCATGGACATGCAGGTTTTCCGTCTGCTTCTTGTGGCGCATTCGGGCCCGTCATCATATGTGAATGTAAATGTATATAACTTACCGAATCCATTGCTTTGGTAAACAAAAACTCACGTGCGTGCGCGGAGGCAGTAGGTTGTAAGTCTGCTTGTAAATAAAGTTTCTTCAAAAAAAACACCGCGGATGGGAACGAGGGGGTGGGGCATTGGAGGAAGGCGGGATGATTTGAATGTGCTGTAATTCTCAAATGCAACAAAGGTAAGAGTCCCTTTAAGAGAAAACTTGTTATATTGTGAGAATATCTATTTACTTATACATTTATTTCCATTTCGACCAAACAACACAATTTAAACATCTCTCTGTTTGTTACAATTCATTTTTAAACCATTCAAAGAAGCTCACTACATGATTTACCTGTCACAACAAAACAGAACACAACTTAATTACCACATTTCATTGGCTTCAATTGATTTTGTTTATTATGTTAGATTCTTTGGTGAAAATAAGCAGCAATAAAACTCTGGATCCAAAATCAGATATTTCCACTTAAACAAAACACTTGGCCTGAATGCTCGTAAAATTACACCTTTCTTCTCGTCTTTATAGAAGTTTTTCTCTTCAGCGTCTCTTCTCTAATGCTGCGTCATAGTGTGGCAGACAAATAACACAAGACAAACAAAGTAAGATTAACTGGAAAAACCTTTGGGTCGTTCTCATAAAAGATAATTTACTGATTCTCCAGGTTGTTCATTTTTATCAATTTACATGTTCACCACAGTGTTCAGGAGGCTTTGGCCGTTCCCGTGGAAAAAACTATTACAGAGCAATAATGAATACACATTAAATACCATGTGAGAAGCTTAGGCACTTAATGCACCTATTGTGTGACCAAGCTGTAATTACATGCACACAAATTAATTTGATCTTGCACAGAGGGCAGAGTTTCCTGGAGTGTAAACAGTGGGATTAATAAGAAGCTGCAGATCCGAGAATCAGATTTACAATCAGAGACTTTGTGGTTTTACTGAAGGTTTAAATCACACAGAAGATATTTAAACACAGATGCATCTTTCTGAGTAAATACTCTTCACTGAGACGTCGAATATCTGGATCTGCGGAACATCACTGAGG
Source organism: Limanda limanda (assembly GCF_963576545.1). Lineage (NCBI taxonomy): Eukaryota > Metazoa > Chordata > Actinopteri > Pleuronectiformes > Pleuronectidae > Limanda > Limanda limanda. The sequence continues at coordinate 3,362,329 of NC_083643.1, read as the reverse complement.
CAGTGGAACTCTTATTTTTTTTTTTTAAACATATATTTATTGGTTTTACATAGTTTTATACATTTACATCAATTTACAAATATACAAGACCCTTCCCCAACCTGAGCATATGGCAGCATAAATGGAAATAAATATTACAAAAGTCACAGAAATTGCTAAGATACGATTCCAACATAAATTCAAATACAAAACATTACAATGAAACTACTAACTTGTTTAAACTAAATTAAAACAAAACAAACTTGAATATGTAAAATAGATTTCAGTCACTAACAAGAAACATAGCACAGCACACATTCCTCACACCAGATTAGTCACTTCACATTTCCAACGCCTCTTCAATGTCACCATTCTTAACAAAGTCCAAAAACATCTCCCAGATACTGTAAAATTGAGAAGCTTTCTTCCTAACTACATATGTTAACTTCTCCAGAGCCAAACTCGATGTTAAGTTTTTTAACCAGTGGCCTAGAGAGGGGCAACGAACGTCCCTCCAAGTCAGAGCTATTGAGCGCCTGGCCTGTAGAAGACACAGATCAACCATTTTTCTTTCTCTATTAGACAGAGAGCAATTGTCCGGATAGATGTTTAATATACATGGAACTCTTATTTTAGATTATTTCAAAGTGTGTTTATCTTTATTCTGTCACAAATGTACTTGAGAACGTCTTCTTCTTCCACAGTTTTGTCCATCGAGCTGCGCAGGAACCGCCTGGACCTGATCCTGAAGCAGAATCTGTCCAAAGGGCTGAGCCACGCGCTGCAGCGAGCGCTGAACGACTCCACGGCCTCGGCTCAGGTCAGTCTCTCTCTCTCTCTCTCTCTCTCTCTCCAGCTCCGACTGTCCGGCTCATTAACCTAGCTCACTGGCTTTTAACCACACGTCCAGGACTAGTAAACAAGTGGTAAAGACCGGACAGAAGTAAATGGTGATAAATGTCTTGGTGGTCAGTGGATTTATGTCGACATGCTGCATTTGTAGAAACAGGTCGGTCAGCAGCTGCACGGAGCAAGTTCATCAGTTCTAAAGTTTTTAAATCAAGCAATGCTAATAATTGGAAAAACTTGGAAAAATATGCAGTTTAACGAGTGTGTAGCAGTGGCTGTGATACACAGGTGAGGTGCTCAGGACCACAGGCTGGGACTGGTAAAGCTCAGTGGCAAGTAAATCCACCTTTTGTGGCTGTTAAACACAAGTTAAGGACAAAGTTGCCTCATCTGAAGTTGACACACTTTACAAAGCATCGTCTGCAGAGACGTTGAATCCCAGGATTTATTACTTTAATCGTTCCCATTGTAGTTTTGAGTTCAGTTTACTCGATACCAATGACTGAATATAAAGATGGACAACATGACGGCTCCCAAAATCCTCCTTTTTGCCCCCTGGTGGCTGGCTGCAGTATAGGTCTTCTGTTCCGCCTCCATCATGTTAGTGGAGGGTGCGTGTGTGACGGTCTGTGTTTGCACTGCTGCTCTTTTCATTCATCCCTCATGACTCAGGCTTGGTAAAATAGTTTAAACTTTATTTTCTGTGTCTGAAACCACAAATGGAACACAATCATTCAGTGCTGGGGTAACTGCATCTGGCTAACACGTGATCGTATAGATTTACATTATACTACTATGAACCAACATACCTGAAACCACAAATGGAACACAATCATCTATAAAAGAAAAGTTACAAAAGTTGCATATTATTAAACACTAAATTAACCATAATCAACTAAAACACTGACAGACAGAAGAACACAACTTACTCAGTGCTGGGGTATCTGCATCTGAGAGAAAAAAGAGGTTGCGCCCCACTAATCCCCGGAAGTTCCTGTTGTGGCCCTTCAAAATAAAATAAACGCGGCAAAATAAAAGAAATACCTTAAAAAATTATGACTGCAGTTCCGAGTTGGACATGATTTTAACAATCAACATATTTACACCGTTACACGTGCACCGAATTAAAAAGTCGCATGTTTAAATATTTGATTTTCAAAGACGATTCCTGTCGTTTTAAGTATCATGTTCGTGTTTCTGATAAGTTTGAGACTGACTCATGATTGGTCGTATCGCCGGGATCTGGATACTGACAGTGAAGTGACATCACTAGTACAAGATGGCCTAGCTCATATCTGGGATGTTTTTACTTCGATCTTGCGAGAGGAAGTGGAGATGCGTGTCCATCTTTATTTACAGTCCGTGCTCAATAGCGACTGCTGCAGGTCGACACGTGAATTACACTTAGTAGATGCTTTTCTACCGGATGATATAAAACTGTAATCTTCACGTTTGTTGGCTCTTCACGTGCTCAGAGGTTTATTCTCTTGTCGATTTACACTCATCTCTCGTATCGGACGTGTTCTGCTCTCGCTCACCTCGCTGCCACTCGTCTGAACGAGGCAGGAGACGAGCAGAGAGCGAAGACTAATCAAGTCTGAATAGAAATTACCTGTTGCTATTACAGTGACGCAGCGTTGAGAGGTTATTAAACACACACACACACACACACACACACACACACACACACACACACACACACACACACACACACACACACACACACACACACACACACACACATCCTCTCTCTCTCACACGTACACTCACACATGCTAATGGGAGATAAATGCAGAATAAATGATTCCCTCTGTCACAGCGGTGTTGTCGAGTGATCTTTCAGTTTCACTCCTCATCAGACTTTTGTCTCAGTCTCAGTCTCAGTCTATTTTAAAGCTTCGTCTTCATCCTCCGTGTCTCTCCTCTTCCTCGCACAATCACTCTCTCGCCCTCTTTCCTTCGTACTCCCCCAATATTTACATTTCCCTCATCGCTTCCTCCCTCTGTCTGATTGCTCTCCAGGTTGAAGTCGATTGATTTCCTGCCAGCCCCCCCCCCCCCCCCTGTTTCCCCTGTCCGTCCGTCCGTCCACCTGTCCTCTCTGCCTCCCTTCATGTCACTGTCTGTCCGTCTTCCGTCTTCATCCGCCTGCCTCTTCTATTTTTATCCAGTTGTTTGTGAGCACACTGCACACAGGGAGTGACTCAGTGTCTCTAAGCTCCAGTCCACTTTCATCTACCCCCCTGCCACACACACACAAACACACACACACACACAAACACACACACACACAACAAAACCACTCCTCATTTATCCTCCTCTAAATCAGATAACGTCCACTGTTATTAGATGATCTGGATCCATTGAGCAGCCACGACAACAACAAGGTTTAAAACTGTCCGGTGCTTTAAAAGCTGTGATTTGAAGCCAGGGTCCAGAGGCAGAATGAGAATCTCCTGCAGGGACATGGATTGTGTAGCAGCGTGGAATTAGCATGCAGCAGAATTTAATGGGATGTTATTAGTGTGTAATACGCTTGACCATAATTTGCCGACGAGATTTGTCCAGTGAGAGAGAGAGAGAGAGAGAGAGAGAGGGCGAGGTCAAGGTCGTGGTTGTGCAAAGTGCAGCACTTTATTTAAAACCCAGAGTATTAAACTAAAACAATCCATGAATGCTTATAACACAGTGTGCCATGTGATAGTGTTTCTAAAGTTCACAGGAGGAAATTTATTAAAAGATTTATTTCCTCGCTCGTTCCATTTGAGGTTTAAGGCTCAACCTAAAAAGATCTGAACGCTCGCTTCTCATTTTCTAATGAAATGCAAAACTCAAAGTATGAAGCTGCCGGAAGAAAGGAACGAGGTGCTGAGGATAATTAAAAAATAAAGAGCTGCGAGAAAAAGCTGAGGCTGAAGCTTTGGTGAACGCTTGCATGGGGAGTGAAGATGGCGGGTGTGTGTGTATATTGTGTTGTTTGTTGTTGGTACGAAAACAAGAGCAGAGGAGGGGGAGAGGAAATGAGATGAGGCTTCACTAAGAAGAAGGAAATATGAGACAAAGATGGCCAGGGGCTTCCAGCTAACAGGGGAGAGGGAGAGGAGGGGAAGAGGAGAGGAGAGAAGACAGGAGGAGAGGAGAGGAGAGGAGAGGAGAGGAGAGGAGAGGAGAGGAGAGGAGAGGAGAGGAGAGGAGAGGAGAGGAGACAGGAAAGGGGATGTTTTTCAATGTAAAACAGGAGAAGAGGGGAAAACAGAGGAGAGGAGAGAAGAAGAGAGGAGAGAAAAGTATAGAAGAGGATAAAAAAGAAGAAGAGAGGACAGAGGGGACAGAGGAGGACAGGAGGAGAGGAGAGAGGACAAGAGATGGGAGAGTATACAAGAGGGAAGGAGATGCCTCCCTTCAGAGAGGCAGAGAGGAAAGATGAGGAGAGGAGAGAAGAAGAGAGGACAGAAAAGTACAGAAGAGGAGAGGACATATGAGGACAGGAAAGGAGGAGAGAAGAGGACATAAGAAGAGAGGACATAAGAGGACAGGGAAGGAGGAGAGGAGAGGACAGAAGAGGACAGGGAAGGAGGAGAGGACATAAGAGGAGAGGACATAAGAGGACAGGGAAGGAGGAGAGGAGAGGACAGAAGAGGACAGGGAAGGAGGAGAGGAGAGGACATAAGAGGACAGGGAAGGAGGAGAGGACATAAGAGGAGAGGACAGAATAGATCAGGGAAGGAGGAGAGGAGAGGACAGAAGAGGAGAGGACAGAAGAGGAGAGGACATAAGAGGACAGGGAAGGAGGAGAGGAGAGGACATAAGAGGACAGGGAAGGAGGAGAGGAGAGGACAGAAGAGGACAGGGAAGGAGGAGAGGAGAGGACAGAAGAGGATAGAGGACAGAAGAGGATAGAGGAGAGGACAGGGAAGGAGGAGAGGAGAGGACAGAAGAGGATAGAGGAGGAGGAGAGGAGAGGACAGAAGAGGATAGAGGAGGAGAGGAGAGGACAGAAGAGGACAGAGGAGGAGAGGAGAGGACAGAAGAGGACAGAGGAGGAGAGGAGAGGACCGAAGAGGATAGAGGAGGAGGAGAGGAGAGGACAGAAGAGGACAGGGAAGGAGGAGAGGAGAGGGCGGAGGAGGAGAGGAGAGGACAGAAGAGGACAGAGGAGGAGGAGAGGACAGGGAAGGAGGAGAGGAGAGGACAGAAGAGGATAGAGGAGGAGAGAACCCTGGTACCAGCAGCTGCTCAGGATGTGAGAGTGGAGGCCGGTGGGCGTCTGCAGCTCCACTAACACAAGCCTTGACTCACCACTGATTGTTGTCTGTGTGTTTTTCCAGGACACACAGATTTATGACGAAGGTTTAAACCCAAAAAAAAAAAAAAAATGCCTGGAGTGGGATCTGGCTTTAAACATGGATTATAAATATTCATAGTCTGAAGTATTTGTATCTAAACCCACAGCTGAAGTGCAGCATGTATGAGAGGAAGCTGCTTCCCTTGTTTCTCGTGGCCGTTCTGATTTCCTCCCTGATACTGTTTCCTCTGCTTCTTGAAACAGAGAGTGCACGTCCTCTGGATGTGCTTCAATGTAAAACAGGAGATGAGAGGAAAGATGAGGAGAGGAGAGAAGAAGAGAGGACAGAAAAGTATAGAAGAGGAGAGGACAGAAGAGGACAGGGAAGGAGAGGAGGAGAGGACATAAGAGGAGAGGAGTAGAGGACATGGGGAGGAGAAGAGAGGACAGAAAAGGGGACGCTCCTCAATGTAAAACAGGAGATGAGAGGGAAACAAGAGAGGACAGAAGAAGAAAGGACAGAAAAGAATAGAAGAGGAAAAAAGAAGAGATGAGAGGAGAGGACAGAAGAGGACCTGGAAGGAGAGGCGGAGAGGAGGAGAGGAACAAGAGATGGAAGAGTAGACAAGAGGGGAGGAGATGAGGGGAAAGGAAAGGTGATGTTCTCGAATGTAAAACAGGAGAAGAGAGGAAAGATGAGGAGAGGAGAGAGGAAGAGAGGACAGAAGAGTACAGAAGAGGAGAGGACATATGAGGACAGGAAAGGAGGTGAGGAGAGGACATAAGAAGAGAGGACATAAGAGGACAGGGAAGGAGGAGAGGAGAGGACATAAGAAGAGAGGACAGAAGAGGACAGGGAAGGAGAGGAGGAGAGGAGTAGAGGACATGGGAGGAGAAGAGAGGACAGGAAAGGGGATGCTCCTCAATGTAAAACAGGAGATGAGAGGGAAACAAGAGAGGACAGAAGAAGAGAGGACAGAAAAGAATAGAAGACGAAAAAAGAGGAGATGAGAGGAGAGGACAGAAGAGGACATGGAAGGAGAGGACACAAGAGGACAGGGAAGGAGGAGAGGAGAGGACATAAGAGGACAGGGAAGGAGGAGAGGAGAGGACATAAGAAGAGAGGACATAGGACAGGGAAGGAGGAGAGGAGAGGACACAAGAAGAGAGGACACAAGAGGACAGGGAAGGAGGAGAGGAGAGGACACTCTGCTTCTTGAAACAAAGAGTGCACGTCCTCTGGATGTGTGATGAACACACGCCCACATGGGACCAGGTGTAAATGTGATAAGTGTCCTTTTCCCCCCCCGTCTCAGGTGGAGCATGACGACTGCAGCCCCCACAACGTGACCCTGGTCTACTACGTCACCAGCGGGAAAACCGTCCACGTGGCGTCTCGGGTGGTGGAGGCGCTGAACGTGTACGGCTTCGACAAACTGCTGTCGGACGTCAGGCAGCACATCCCGCTGGTGAGGGCGGTCCTGGTTCCCGTGGCAACCTGGATGCCCACGCCGAGCATTCACCTGCAGCTGAGAACAGGTAGAGGGGATGAAGATGAGGGAGAAAACGGTTTGATGATGATGTGAGGGAGGTGCGGAGAGGAGGAGGAAGAGCAGAGAGAGAGAGAGAGAGAGAACATGGAACGAGAGCAGAGGGAGTTTGGAGACACAAGGGAAGAGCGGAGCAGAGACCGAATTAGAAACTTCTGATTACATGTCTGCTCTCCCCCTACTCGTCTCTGATACTAAATCCCACACAAACTCCCATGATTGCAGACTAAAGGGAAATTGGTCCATTCATTTAGTCTGCCTCTTAAGCCTCTTAAAAAAACACATTACTCACACACACACACACACACACACACACACACACACACACACACACACACACTCACAGGCACACACACACACCACACTCACACTCAATTCTTGTGGGACCATCGAAAAAAAGAATCTGTGCAATTATTAGAAAAACGATGCATCTGCAGATTGGAACATTGGAAACTTGTTTGTTTCCTAAATGCAGAATTCTAATTTCATGTCTTATTCAGTGTTTTCAGATAACATTCTGAGCCTCTATGTGTGTTTTACGCTCATTCAAACATTTAAAATAACTGCAAAAATGTACTCATCCTTTAAAACACTGCAATATGTCAATCAGGAATGTGGTTATTAGATTATTGTTATTGTTGTTCTGATCATTAGGGAATAATATTACAGAAAGCAAGCAGCCTTTATCCGATTCTCTACTTAACCTCGATTAAGAGCTTTAACTGAACAGAAGTGTGAACACAAACCCCTGAAGCCTCGGCTGCTGCACAACGAGCTGCTCAGTGTTCAGTGAAGGATGGAGAATCTTCTTATTCAAGGCTTATTAATATTGAACATATCACGTATCCAACACGGCACTTCCTTGGGCCATAAACAATACACATGCCAAATGTGAAGGTGATAAGATGAACGGTTCTCGAGCTACAGACGGACAGAGAGAGATTTCTGGAATTATAAGATCGATATGTTTATTCTCACATTCTCCTCCTGGAAATGTGGCTTTAATAATCACAATCACAAAAAGGGAAAACAGTCCAGACTCTCCCTATGTTCTCATGTATGAAGCAAGAACATAAACCATAAATCATAAATACACAGGATCTGCCAATTTACCATGACACAGCACAAAGTGTATGGGATCACCAGTTTGACTTCCTGCAGACGAGCAGAGCAGAGAAGACGTGGAAAAAAGATTTAACCAGATCTCGTAAGCACCAGTGTGTTTTGAATTTAGGTCAGAATATTGTTCCACCTCTCGGATCCCAGTTGTTTTACAAAACAGAGGAAGACAAAGAGCAGGGGGAGAGGAGAGGGAACAGAGGGAACAGAGGGAACAGAGGGAACAGAGGGAACCGAGGGAACAGAGGGCGACTGCACTGACAGACAACCTTAATAACATCCTCTATAATCTGCTGATGGACTCAATATTGTTTACCCTGCTCCTCCCGGTGTGGAGCCGTGTGACGCAGACGGGCGACTCTCCCCGAGCTGCTCTCATTCTCCACAGTGGCGATAATCCTCTTCCTCTGGTTTAACGTCTATCCAGAGCGCTACTTTCTTTAATACCAGAAAATCCAGACCCAGATATAGATTCCACTTTGATTAAGTAGATTGTTGCAGTTTGGGAATAATTCCTCTGACTCCAGCTTCGTCCCAGATCTTCAGCTCCTGGTCCTGACGTCAGGAAACTGCAGTCGGAGACGTATTAGTATTGAACTAATAATATCAATGATTAAATAAATATACATGAAAATACAAACTACATCACTTGCACTGATTTAACATCTGGAGCAAACATAAATAATAATTAGCAGAACATTTTAAATCCACGTTACTATTGACCATGATGAGCTCTGAAGGTATTATTAATATATGACATTAGAGGGTTTGAAAACTCCTGATTAATTAGCTCAAAGCAAGTAAATTAATTTAATCAACTAATCATAATTAAATATAAATAATTGTACTTTAAACAACATATAATTTATCAAAGCAATAACGTCAGATTCTTCTAAACCAAACTTCAATACACACTTTAATATTAGAGACCAACTGATATTTGCAGTGATGCCGATATTATGGAGTTATACATTTTCCATATCGATATATCGGTTAAGATACAAAACAATGGCAATGATTTCAGAGATGTTGTCGACAAGGTTTTGAAAAATAATATCGAAAATAAACATTATAAAAATACATTGTTTATCATGTAAAATAAAACTTTTTATCTGCATTATCCGGTGGATCAACCACTGCTCTTTATATTTTTACATCTTTATAAAACTTACTGTGTGTATGTGTGAGAAATCCAGCTCATATCTTCCACTGATGTGTAAAGAACTGTTGATAAAGACGCTCAGGATGGATCTCCCTCTCTCGCTCCACAGTGCTGAGGTTCGTCGGCCCCACAGACAACATCTACTCCTGCAGCTTCGTCCAGATGTTGGAGCAGCGGCTGGAGAACGCCTTCGAGGAGGCTCAGGACAAAGTGCTGGAGACGTACAACCGGCTGGCTGTGGAGGTACGCTAGCACGTAGCATGCTAACCAGGCTCACATGAGTTACACAAATGAGGCTGTTGTTGCTTTTCAACCATGAAAACACAAAAAATACCATGTTAACAATGGATCAAATGTGAATCCTGTCATTTATCAATCAATTATAGTTTTTATGTGTAATATCTATATACTTAACTTATACAGACAGACAGGTTGATGAAAACACAACAGTGGAACATGAGCAGAGAAAATAGAATAGTTAAATAGATTCAATCATATAATTCAATCCGAGTGAGACTCTGTAAAGAACTGCACCTCTGCCAAAGCCTAACAGTTACATTTACTTAAATTTACATATTTAAATTTGAGATTGTTCTAAAACTATTGAAGATACATTAAACCGTTGATTCTCTATTGAATCCACATTACCTCAGCTACACGCTGGTGGTGGTTATAAGTTTGTGGCTCTATTTGTTACAGGGCAGCAGCAGATCTTTAATTAGATCCGCACTTAATTACACAAATGTGTCTCATTTTGTTTCATCAAGATTCACAAGATTATTCAGTGGGAAATATGATTAAATATTATAAATCTCACATTATTGACAACAAGTTCCTGGTTCCTGGTTCTTTCCGGAACCTTGTTCCGTCCTTCATCCAAGTTTCATGGAAATCCGTTCAGTAGTTTTTACGTAATCCTGCTGGCAAATAAACAGAGAAGAGAGAAAACACAACCTCTTTGGCGAAGGTAATAAATAAATAAATCTGATAAGTCAGAGTAAATAAGAGCCACAGTCAATCATTTTTAAAGTCTGCATTAAAAGAAAAAGTTTGCTCTTCTCTCTCTTCCTCTCCTTCTGTCCCTCTCTCTCTCTCTCTCTCTCCGCCTGTCAGGGTTCAGTCCTCACTCGGTCTAAGTGAGCAGGTCTCACCGAGCAGAGTCAGGGTCCGTTCATAATTCATCCTGTGAAATATTAATGCTTGTGGAGAAAATGTGATGGGAATTCTGCGTATATATATATATATATATCTTGTATCATCATCCACTTTACTCCAGTGACTTGGTCTCATTGTTCTCCGAGCGCCACGCCGCTCTTATTATAGAGAGAAAGAAGGTTGTTCGCTCAAAGTGTCATAATGTGTCGGGGGCTCTGTTATGTATTTTTTATGGCCGTCTCAGACATTTGGTATGATAGCTTTAGAATTTTCTGTATGAACGTCTGAATTATTCATGAGCCGCGTGCCGCCTGTTTGCGTGTTTGCTATAAATAAAGAATAGAATAATCATTTGGATATTGGACCTGTGGGGGCGCGCTGTGATTTATTTGATTGGTTGATTGATATGAAATATTAAAAACCTCCCCCTCCAGATCCAGAGTGTGTCCCAGGAGCCGGGCTCGCCGGCGGTCTCGCTGGTTTACGTGGTGAAGAACCAGGACGCCGTTCTCAACGGGACCATCTCCAGCGGCCTCCTCAACCAGCTGACCGCCGAGCTGGTGGGCTACTTCCTGTTCTACCCCCCCCTCGTCATCGCCGAGCGTGAGTGCTTCCTCGTTGTTTATATCACAAACAAGCTCAATACGTCTCCTCTCTCATGAAACATTTACAAAGCTGATGAATATTTTAAATTCCTTATTGTTTGCTAGAGCTCGGTCAGTTTGAGCTTTAACAGTCTTATTGGAATCAGTGTCTAAAGATGCAAATAAGCATTTATATAAACTTTTTATTTTACAAAAAAAACAGCAGAATAGATGCAAATTAATCTCATATTTTACGTTAAAAAAAAATTCACAATAGAATTTAGATTTCTTTGTGTTGTATATGTGTTTTCCTTTTACTTAATGTTATTGAAATTTAATTATTTTTTGAATATATATTATTGGTCGATATATCTGTATTATTTCTTATATCAGTCTTGGCATTGAGTCCAAAAATCCATATTGGTCGGGCTTTATTTTCTTTATCATACAACTTTCATTTAGAAGTTTCTTTTCATGTTACTGGGAAATATTGTTAAAGCAAAAAATAAAATTTAAACTACTAATTTGAAAGGCTGAAATGTAAGGAATGAAACTAAGTGTGTTATCAAGTTGAGCTTGAATAAAAAAGAAACTATAGTTATACCTCCTCCATTGGTAACTGTTCCTAAATGTCTGATTCATTCATCATGGTGGGAAATCTGTGAAAATGTAAAAAAATTCTCACAAAGTTGAAGAAAGAGAGAAAAACAAAATCCAGTATTTCACGCAAAATCTATTTGGTTGGTTCTCGGCCCCAATTCTCCTCCTTACAGCAAGTTTCATAAATTAGATCGGCAGCTTTTTTCATAATCCTGCTGAGCAACGGACAAATAAACCAACAGACAGACTGACCCTAAATCTAACCCTAACCCTAACCCAACCCTAACCCTAACCCTAACCCAACCCTAACCCAACCCTAACCCTAACCCAACCCTAACCCTGACTGAATTGAATTCATGTTGTTTTCTGTCCATAGAACTGGACGATAACAAGAGTCCAGTCTCTATATTCTACTTCCATAGTCCTTAGATAACAGCCTGTGTAGCCATGTGCTGCTGAGCTCTGACCCTTTGACCTTGTCCTGCTGGGCTCCGACCCTTTGACCTTGTGTCGACTGCCCTCGACCACACTGTGTCTGCAGAGAACCACTGGATCCACGACAGATCATCCATGACCGAGTGTGTGACCTTCGTAAAGGAGGAAACTCCAGATCGCTCTATATTGTGTGTAGGATTTACACCACAAGAGGAAACTCTACTCCGCTCTCCTACAAAATAAAGCACTAAGTGGATTTTCTACGTGTTAACACAAAAAGTGATCAATGTTTTTACATAAGCAACGTCTCAGATGACAATAATGGAGATGAACCTACAGACAGTTATAGTCTTATCTGGTTTATCCTCCTTTCGGCTCGTTAGTTATTCTGTTTATTACCTCTGCTAAGGAGGATAAGTTTTCATTCCTCTACATTTGTTGTTTTCAGTGATTTCACAGCAAATAATTCATGGATCTTGATTTTAAAAAATCCGGCATTATTATAGAGAAACAATATCTATGAGTTTGTGTAATTTGGTGCAGCTTGATTGGATTTAAAGGTTGTTGGGTCTTGGCGGATGTTCTAGTTCGTACATGTGACACCTTAAAACCGATTTTTTATATCAATCTAAACATGATATCTCAAGATAAAATTAATAATTGATCAAACTATACAAAGGTCTGTATAGAAAGCTCTATAAAAGACCTTTTGTCGATGAAATGGTGAAATCGGGTTTAAGTTAGGAGGGAGTTCTTTCTCTTTTAGCACAAAAAACATATTATGATAATCAGTATTTGTATTAATCAGTATTATCTTGAGGATTCTGTGCAGTAAAGAATCGGTGGCTTCATTCGTACAAACTGAAAAAGCTGGTAATGGACCAGAATCTTCCTCTGATTTAGTTCAACTCTATTCTTTAAATATAAGAATTAAAGTTTTTAAAGAATTAAAATTAGAGTATTTTCTTCTGCCTCGGCTCTAACTCTCCTCGGCACGTTTCTCCTGCGTCAGCTCGACTCCACGTGATTATGCAGCATCTCACACAGGCTGTGTTTGTTTTCTTTAGCTCCGTCTATTAAAAGACATTACAGACATAAGTGAAAGACCTAAGAGCCACAGAGGAGGCGCATTAGCTGTGTTTGTATTCCACTGCAGCCTCTGATGCCATCTGCGAGCTTCTTAAAGGGCAAACAGCTGTACAGCCCCCCCCATCGTCTGAATCCTGCCCCGGGCCATCAGTCGGCCACGGCCCCTGAACCAGCTAATTTTAGCCCTTGAGATTTGATTAGTATCTGTTTGTGTTTGCTCTCTTCAGCTCGAGCCTCACACTTCTCACTGTCGCATCCAAACCTACAAAAAAACACACACACACACACACACACACACACACACACACAGCGTCTTCTACTAATGAGGAAACGATGAGCGCGTGGTTATTGAATCGTGTGAAATGATAGAACAGTTAATGACACATCAGTGGTAATGGTCCGGGCGTTTACTGGTGCCAACACGTTGATCACGGACTGAATATTGACTTTGACTCTACATGGATTTATAATGTACGATTAAATTCAGCTGCAGGTGTTTGGACTGTGGGAGGAAGGATCTGGAGAACACACGGGTAGAACATACAAACTCCCAGTGTTCCCAGTGCTATGACACAAGTTTGGTGATGCCAAGGTCAGACTCAGATGTTGTTTACGCCTCTTTATACTGCCTGCAACCCCTCCTGTGCTCTGATTGGCTGTCGCTGACTCGTCTAGATATTCAGTCTCATAGATATCCAGTCGAAGGAGGAAATGTGTCATCGAGCCTTTAGAATTTGGAGTTCAAAAGCTAATTAGGTTTTGATCCAAGTGACAAATCGGGCTAAAACTCGTGTAGAGATTAAGGAACTTTGGTTAGATTTAAAGGGACTCTTACCTTTGTTGCATTTTTACACTTTTTGTGGA